>NC_133622.1:256104974-256242474 GCF_048593235.1 Sminthopsis crassicaudata
TTTCACATGTCAGCTGTTATTTTCCCCTCAAGACAATGGGGCCCAGCTGGCCCTGGTCGGAAAACAGAGGTCTTTGCAGCAACGGAGAAGCGGCTAAATGTGGACCGGCCCCAGAGACAGAGACAGAGAGGAGAGAGATAGAGAGATAGAGACAGAGACAAACAGAGAGATAGAGACAGAGAGATGGAGGCAGAGAGGAGAGAGATGGAGCGGGGGGGGGGGAAGGGGGGGACAGAGAGACAGAATCAGACACGCACGTTCACCCACGCTGATTGTCAGCCCCCAGGTCACTGCCCGCCAGCACTGAAGGCCCGTGGAGGCCGGGGCTGACCAGCCCCTCTTATTGCTACCTGAGCCGGGGGTGGGGGGGGTGATATGGTAGGAGCCCGAAGCTCCAGAGCCCCGGCAGCCTCGTCCTGCCTCCTGCTGCCTAGGAAAGAGAAAGAGGGGCAGCAGCCCAAAGCCTGGCTGACAGGGACGGGCACCCGGGCCATTGGCACCCCGGAGCAGGGGCGCGGCTCCCAGAGCCCAGGCTGGCCGGGGAAGGGCCGGAGGACACTGCGATTGGGCCTGGGTGTCCCCCGGCCACAAGGGGCTCCCCGCCCCTGGCCCAGTACCCCCCCAGTGAGGGGATTGGGCTGCCAGGAGCACCTTCCTCTTGGAAGCCCTTAGCTGCCCTGAGCCCCAGCTTCTCCCTGCATGTCTCGGGGGTGGGGGCTGCCCGCCGGGGATGCTCCTTGGGGTGCCGGCCCTGGTTCAGGAGCCCCGGGGACTCCCTGCACCATAGCCTGGCCTGGACCTTGGACTGCCGCATCCAAGGGCAGAGACTGCCCCCTCCAGGCCAAGAGGGGAAGGAGGGAGCCCCGTCTCTGGGCTCCCTCGAGCTAGCCGATAGGGCCGGGGGGTTGGGGGGTCTCGGGAAGGGGGGCAGCCCACCCCAGTCTCAAGGCCAGCCCGGGCCAGCCCTCTTTCCAAGCGACCCCAGGGGCCGCCTCACTGTCCTGGGACACAGATCTCCTGCACGCCCACAGTGGGCCCCCCCAGGGAGCTCCGAGTCCCGTAGGCCTCCCTCAGAGGCCGCACTGCCTCCTCTGGCCCCCGCGGCTCTTCCAGATCACCCCCGAGCACAGCTTTCCTGGGCGCCAGTCAGGAGGAGCCGGGGGTGCGGGGAGGCTCCTGCCCTTGGGGCGGCCTCCCAGTCTCCATGACAGATGGGCCCTTGTGGGAGGACGCTGAGCATGGCCCGGGAGGAAAGACCCTCGTACTCAGAAGTAGGAGCGAGTCTCTGGGGGATCAGCGGCCCAATGCGGCCTCTGGGGGAGCATCAGAGGGGATCACTCCCCGGCGGGCCCAGAGCCCCAAGGTCACCCTGAGGGGCTGGCCTCCTGCTGGGGGCGCCCCTCCCTCCCCCTCCCAGCCTGTAAGGCTGAACGGGGGCCGGAGCCCCCGCCTCCTCTGTGAGACCTCTGAAAGTCAGGGAGTCCATGGTTGGGTCTGTCCAACCAGGAGGGAGCCTGAGGCAGCCAGCCCAGGGGAGGCTCCCCCCCTTCCGAACACCCCCCACCCGGGAAGCCCCCCCCACAGCAAGGCAGCAAAGAAGCAAGGCACTCTGGGAAGGCAAAGGGCTTTAATGGCGTCACTGGGATGCCCAGAAAGGAGCCCCGAGAAGCCGGGCGGTCCGCAATCATGGAGAAGGGGGGACAGCCCCCCCAAACTCGGGGGGACGAAACACAACCTCACGGTCTCTCAAAGAAGCCCCTGGTCTCTGTTGGTGGTTGGAAATGCTCCTTGTGTGAGTGTGCGAGTGTGTGAGTGTGTGCAACCATATAAGTGTAAGTATATAAGTATGTGGCTGTCCCAGCAGCCCGTGGAACATGCACTAGTGCTGCCCGCCCACCAACATTGGCAGTGTGGACCCCCCCAATCCACCTGATGGGAGGAAAAGAAAGAGACGCAGGTCACAAGCCCCTCCTTGGTGGGAGCCCAAAGGCACGGTCAGGACGTCATTTTCCAGGGTCTTGGGGGGTCCCTAAAACACAAGCCCAGAAGCCGGGCAGAAAGCCGGGGGCCCCTCAGCCATGAGCCCGACTGGGTGCAGCCTTAACACACCGAGCCCACCGAAGAGCCCCGTCTGCCTGGGGAGGCATTATGGGGGAGCCCAAAGAGGTTCTCAGGGAACCCAGGAAGGCATTATTGGGGGGCCGGGGAAGCATTCTCAGGGAGCCCGGGGAAGCATTATTGGGGAGCCGGGAAGGCATTCTCGGGGAGCCCAGGAAAGCATTCTCGGGGAGCCCGGAGGCTCCCTGGCCAGGCCGGCAGTCACGTTTCCACCCGTGCAGCTGCGGGCGCCCCTGAGGACGCACATGTCTGAAAACGTGCCCGTTAACGGTCCTGGGCCGGGCCCAACACTGAAACAGGATTCCTCCAAGAAAATCATTTTTTCAGGCGCACTCAGCAGAATCTTTAATCCCCTTGGACGCTGCCTTCGGAGCGCTGAGATCATGCTGAGAGCGCAGCTTTCTGGCACCAGAAGAGCCCGCTTATGAAAAGAAGGAAAAATATGGTCTCTCTGGGAAAATCCATCTTCGGAGGCCTTTTTTCCGCCCTCTCCAGATCGTGTTCTCAGGTCGCACAAATGCACATTCCCCATCTGGGGCCCGGCCCGGCCCGGCAGCCCTCCAGCCCGGTCCCCAGCTCCCCAGAACGCTGAGAAGGTCCAGGCCTTGGCCGGCCCCCCTTCCTCTGAGCCCTCGGCGAGCATCCCACCTGCCCGGAACAGCCTCGCTGACCCCGGCTGGGGAGCGGCCCCGAGGCTGTGGGAGCCCGCTCCGGCTCGCACGAGGAGCTCCGGTCCGAGCCAAGAGCCGGGGAAAGGGGCCCCTCCGCAGACAGGCGGGGAAACTGAGGGAGTCCGGCCCAGGCAAGCTCACGCAGACCCAGTGACACACATCCCCCCTTCTCCCCCTCCTGCTCCTGGATGGGGAGCCCTCGGAGCACCCCGGGAGATTCCTCATCTGACTGCAGGAGACTGAGCAGGAGTGGAGCCGGGGAGGGGACACAACCCTTCCTCAGCCCCCCACCCGCCCACTGCCAAGTCCATCCTGGCCCGTCCTTTGCTTGGTACTGGAGGCGCCCCCCCCTTCCTAGGACTGCCCCTCTCCCACCCACCCCCTCTGCCCCCTCACCAGAACCGGGCTCTGCCCTTCCACCTGCAAAGGATGCTGGGAACAACCCCCGGCTGGAGCGAACAGTTCGGGTCAGGGACCGGTTTCAGCAACAGGCCCTGCGTCCTTAGCTGGGCTGTGCCTGGAATGCTCTTTCTCCTCCAGCTCCTTCGAGGGCAGCCCCGGGCCCTGGGCCGGACCCTTCCTGATTGCTGCCCCCCTTGGCAGCATGTTCTCCCTCCTTCCCTCCTCTTCCTCTCCCTTTCTGAGTGTCTTTGTCTCTCTCTCACACACACACATACACACACACACACACACACACACACACACACACACACACACACACAGAGTAACTAGCTCCATGGACAGGGATGGGCTTGTGCCCATGCTGTGTAACCCCCCTTTAGCACTAGAGAAGCCCCCCGAATCTCCACTACAAAAACAGCCTTGATTTAGGATCAGACCTGGCCACACAGGCAGGAATCCCTGCCCAGCACCCACAGTCCCCTGCGGCCCCACAGCCTGCCTCGGGGAGCTCCGGCCGGCGTCTAATGGGGGCCTGCAGGGCACAGACCCGCCCCTGCCAGGGATGGCCCATTCCCTCTGTATTTCTGTGCTCTCCTTGGCAAGGCCACCAGCTCTGGGGGGCAGAGGCCTATTCTTTGGGCTCCTCCCACAGCCCTGGGCACCGTGGGGAGCCGTGGTCCCCAGCAGCCAAGCAGGTGAGACGGAGGGCAGCTCGAGCTTCCCTCCCTGCCCCAGCAGGCTTTGCCGCTGGCACAGACTTGGCCGAGACCGCCACGGTGCCAGTCCCAGGAGGCGCAGGGAGCAGGAGAGACGCGCCGCCCTAGGGGTTGCTTGGAGAGCATGAGAAGGGGCCGGGAAGAGGGAGTGCCCAGGCAGGGGCTGCTGGGGCTGTGGCTGTGGGTCTGGGTGGGCAACACCAGCCTAGGAGAGAGGGGGGAGCCCCCCTTGTAGGTACGTACCATCCAGAAGAGGGTCCCGGTGGCCAGGGCAACGTACTGCTCGATGGTGGAGAGCACACTGAAGATGAGGCAGATCAGAACAATGAGGAAGCTGGAAAATAGCCGAGAAAGAGCCCATGTCAGTGTGAGCCCGTTCCCCCATGCCCGCTGGCCCCTGGCACCCCAAGGTGCCCACCGTTCCCTGGGTGGGGGCACTGGGACTCCCCGGCACCATGCAGCTTGGGGGGCTTCTCAGAGCAGCCTAAGGGGGGCGTCTCCAGGCACGTAAGAGGAGGGGTGGGGGGGTCACATCTCCAGGGACGCCCCGGGGGCTCAGGAAGGCTCTGCCAGCCACCAAGCTGCAGCCCCAGAGGCTGGCTCCATGTGTGGGCGTGGCTCCCTCACCCCTCAGAGGGGAGGCTGGGAGCCCAAAGCTTGGCCGGCGCAGGACACCCTCTCCAAAGGCCTGGAGGTTGGACTTTACATCGGGGAGGAAAGCCCCCCCCCACAAAATCACGACCCCCCCCCCCCAGTTCCACATCCTAAACTTTAGATGGGGCAGTTCTCAGCCCCTCCCTCCCAACGGGGGGGGGGGGAGGGGAGGGGAGGGGACCGGGAGGGAATATCTGCCACCAAGGGGAATTTGATGAGGATCCCAGCGGGAGAAAGGGGGCCCCAGAGCCCAGAGAAAAGAGGGATCCCAGAGGAGAGAATGAGGGGGCCAGGGGGCCCAGAGAAAAGAGGGGATCCCGGAGGAGAGAATGAGGGGGCCAGGGGGCCCAGAGAAAAGAGGGGATCCCGGAGGAGAGAATGAGGGGGCCCCAGAGCCCAGAGAAAAGAGGGATCCCAGAGGAGAGAATGAGGGGGCCAGGGGGCCCCGGAGCCCAAAGTCCATCGCTCAGGAGAGAGACCAGCCTGGAAAGCGCCGCCCCGCGGGGGCACTCCCTCGCCCCCCCACGCCCTTCCCTGCCACTCTCTTTAAGCCCACTACCCTTGGACCCTCTGACTGTCCTGCAGCTGAGTGCCCTGTCTGGCCACTAGGTGGCAGCAAAGACCAGGCTATGCCCCACGCTAGCTCCTGCCCAAGAAGAGACCAAGGAGCCCGGGATGGACCTGGGACAGGGGGACGGGGAGGGGGGGTGCGGGGAGGGGGGGTACGGGGAGGGGGGGGTGCTGGGGGCAGGCGGGGGCGCCGGGCTAGCAGACATCACACCCCGCACGGTGACTCCTGGGGGCAGCTGCCCCCCCCACAGCTCAGCCTCTCTCTGGGGGCTCCTGAAGTCCTGCAGGGTCCAGGGGGACGGGGGGGGGGGAGGGGAGGGGGAGCAGGACCTGCCCCCACTTCAGAGCCCCCGGGCCAGCCGCCCCCATGTGCCCGGTGCCCTCGGGGCCACAGGACTCACCAGTGGCAGCCTGGGAGGCCAAGGTCTGGGGGCCCCAGAGAGCCACGGCAAGGCTGCTGGGGAGGCCCCAGAAGGAGCTGCAGCCTGGGGGGGAGGTGCCCCCAGAACCCCCCACACCGACCCACCCAAGGCTGCCCTTTCCAGGCCGGGCCCCACAGGCTCCCAGGCCGATTCTTCAGACAGACGGGAAATTTTCCCCTGCTCCGACAGAGGGCAGCATTGGCCAGGAAATGGAGGCCGCCCTCGGCCGAGCCGCTCCTGGCCCCACCATGGCGGTCGGCCCACCAGCATTCACCCTCCCTCCTGAGTGCCAGGGCCTCAGTTTACCCTTCTGTCAAATGAGAGGAGGGGGTTCCACAGGCTCAGTCTGAGCCTCCGTCACACTGCACCCCAGCCCTGGGTGTGGGCCTTCCCCGCCCCCCCTTTCGGGGACCTTCCTGCTGGCCCTTCCAGCGCCAGGGTCACAGGGCCCTGCCCTCCGCCTGGGGGTCAAGCCCGAGCGCACAGTGGGAGCGGAGGCTCCAGGCTCCCGGAGGCCGCTGTGCTCGGACTCACCGGGGAGGGAAGCGACAGACCGAGTCCTCGGGCAAGGGGCTGGGGGCGTGGCGGCCATGGGCAGGAGGAAGGGGGAACGCCTTTCGGGGGTGAGCTCCCCGTCAGCAGAGGGACACATCCCCCGAAGGGACCCCAAAACCTCTCCCGCTCCGGCCTTCCCTTCTCTCCGGAGGTCACAGCTCTTTCCAAGGGCAGGGGACACCGCCCTCCTCCTGGCACAGTTCAGTGCCCGCTTCTCTGCCAGCCGGGCCCGGGGCGCAGGGACAGTGGGGGGGGCGCTCGCCCGAGGGAAAGCTCTCCTCGGGACAGAGAGGAGAGGGCCGAGCCAGAAGGGAGCCTGGGAGACAGAAGGAGAAACTGAGGCGAGCGAGTTCAGGGACCCCATCCCAGGGGGCTCGCAGGTAACCCTGGCAATGTCCGGACCCGCCCTCAGCACCGGGGGAACCTGGATCCCGGCACTTCGCCGCTCGGGCCTCCTCGGCTTCGGGTCCAAGCCAGTAACAACCGCAGATGAGACGATACTCAGGACTGCCCGGGGCAAGACTGACCAGGAGGGGGGCGCTGCCAGGCCTCCCCAGTCTGAGCTCTCCTCCCAGGACCCCGGCATCGGAGCTGACCCGGCCTCCTTTTGCACAGACAGAAAACATGAGCGGTGCACAGGATTGTGGGTACTGACCTCCCCCCACCCCCCCTCCCCTGGAAGGGCAGAGCGGCTCCTTCCCCCCTCAGCCGCCCCGGGACCCCAAGGCCTGTCCGCCAGTCCTGGGGAGCCCAGGGACCTGAGCCTCCAGCAGGGGGCACCGGCTGCCTCTAGCTTAGGCCGCCCCCATAAGGGCCCGGCAGCAGGCCCACAAGCCAGGGCTTGGACGGGTGACCCGGGAGCACGAGGGGCTGAGCTGTGAGAGCCGCCCCCCACCCTCCGTCCTTCCGGAAGCGGCTGCCCCTGCCCGCATCCTGCCCTGCTCCCGAGGCTGCCATGGGGGGCGGGGGGGCTCCAGGATCACTCACTCACACACTCAGATCCCAGCGGGCAAGAAGGATTCCCAGAGTGGTCACAACAAAGTTTAAGATGAATGAATGAACGAGCACTTATTAAGCGCCCACAGTGTACCAAGCCCAGCAAACAACACGGTGAGACAGGTCCCCCCTCCTTTCCCAACGAGCATCCGATCCCTCGAGTTGTGACATGGAACCAGGTGCGGGTCCAAAGCCCACCCCTCTCCTCCTCCACACCCCATGGCCCTGGGCACCCCCACCAGACACCCCACCTCCCCTAGTCCTCGGCTTTCTTCTCCCTCGGCACAATCAGAGTGCCAGGCCTCCTCCTTCGCCTTCCCGAGGGAGCCTCTGTGAGAAGGGGGGGCCCATGGTTTCTGCCTGTGGGGGGCTCCAAGGAGAGCTCCCGCAGCCCTGAGCGCCGAGCCCAGCCCCCCCCTCCCCCGTCAATGGTCCAGGTGCAGAGGGGGCGGGTGGCGCAAGTGGCTTAGAGTTTGCTTCAGGGGCTCACTGAGGGGGACGCCCCCGGCTTCCGCCCAAGGTCACTTCCTGTGTCCCCTCCACACCGGGGGTCCTGGGGCAAGGACAGCGCCCCGACTTCCTCTCTTCAAAGGAAAGGCCCGGATGTCAGAAGTCGGTCAGAGAAGCGGCGAAGGCCTTGGGAACCCCGGGCCGGACCAAGATCCCAGCAGGCTCCTGGCCAGCTGGGTGCCCGAGGCCCGTCCCGGCAGCTACTGGGGGGAGGAGGGGACGGCCTGTGGGTGAAGCCCTAGGAGAGGGGGCCGTGAACACACTCACACTCACACACTCACCACAGGCTGTGAGCTGCCCCTCCCCTATGCGACACAGCTTTTAAGTTGCCAGTTATTAAGCACCTTTTACATACACAGCCCCATAGTGTCAGCCCCCAGGCCTCCCGGGGACAGCAAGACCCCTTCCAGAGGCCCCTGGGAATGTGAGCTCGGGGGAAGGGGCGGGGAGGCAGCGGGCAGGAGGCGGGACATGTCCCAGAGGCCCACTGGTCCCCCTCGGGCCCGGGCCCCACTCGGGTTTCCCTTGGCAAGGGCCCTGCAGCCAAGCCCTCTGGGATCAGGCCCCAGCCTGCCCAGGCCCAGCCAGGGGCCCCAGGAAGAAAGCGGGCAGGAGGCCGGCTCTGGCTGCGACACAAACAACCCGGGGCTGGTCCCGCAGAACAGGGCCCGGCTCCCCTGGGTCCTCCCAGTAGCGGGGTGGGGGCCCACGGAGACCGACTGCTGCACCCGTGATCACGGCCTGGGCCGTTACAGGGAAGGCGCAATTCTAGGACTTCAGTGGGAGCCTGGCGGGATCTTGTCAAGGTACAAAAACAAACGGCAAAATAAACATGGTAAGAACCTGGGTCGGCAAGTTTTATTTTTAATAAGCAAAATTTGGATAGACAAAAGTGAGCATTTATGGCCAAAGACACAAGTGAGGGCGCCCCTTCCTCCCCTAGAAACAGTGGAGATGAGGAGTCTGGGGAGGCCAGGGAGGCTGAGGAGGCCAGGGAGGCTGAGGGGGGCTGGGGAGGCTGAGGGAGGCCAGGGGGGCTGAGGGGGGCTGGGGAGGTTCAGGAGGCCAAGGGGGCTGGGGAGGCTGAGGGGGGCCAGGGAAGCGGGGCCTCAAGCCTCCCCTGTCTGCTCTCTGGAGCCATGATTGTAAGCCTGGCAAGGCAGCTCCCTAAATGCTAGCTGATTGCCTCACCGACCCCAGCCCTGGCCAGGAGAATGGGCTGGTACAGGGTGCTTGGAGGCTGGGGGCCGCCCCAGAAGGGCCAGGCCAGCCTCCCTCCCAACTAGTCTACACCTGAGAGCAGAGTCTCGGGCCAGCTGCTTTCACACTCTCAGCCTCGAACTCTCAGCTCGGACAGAACCCTGAGCCGGAAGCCCATCGGGAGGACTCGACGCCGTCATCTGGGCTCCAGGTTGTGGCCGGCAGTTACTGCGGCCGTTCCCGTGGCCGGTCCTCGGTTACAGCAGGAAGCTCTCGCAGGGAGGGGAGGGGGTCCCTTCCCAAAGCAGCCCGCCCTCGCTGACCCTCCAAGCTCCAACAACATCCTGCCGCCTATAAATAGGCCCGGCTGCCCTCCTGTCCACGTCCGTAGTGGTCCCTGTGGACCCCCAGCAGGCTTTGCGCAGGCTGGCCTCCCGTTAAGTCAGCAGCCCCAACCCCGCCAGGAACCAGGAGCAGAGGACAGCAGAGAAGAGAAAATCCTGGCGGGAGGCGGGAGGCCTAAATTCTCGCTCCCCAAGGCCCGCGGTGCCTCTTTGCGGTCGGTGCAGCTACGACTTGTGCGCTGACCGACCAGTCGGTCTCTCCTGACCTTCCTGGCCATCCCGGGGGGAGGAGCTGCTCTTAGCCCCATTTTACAGAGGGGGAAGCCAGGCTGGCCCCAGTGACATGTCTAGGGTCACTCAGCAAGAAAGACTGAATCCAGGTCTTCCTGACTCCCGGTCCAGCACTCGGCACACTCAGCGGCCAGAGGGAGCGGACCCTGAGAGGGGGCCTGCCGAAACCTCAACTCCTACCACACCTGCTGTGGCTCCCAGGAGCTGGCAGACTCAAGGCCAAAGTCCTTTCCACGGCATTCAAGGCCCCCTCCACCTGCAGGACCATCTGTTTGGGTACAGACACAGCCCGGCTTCGCCCTGGACTCTCGGAACTCTGGGCCTCCATGGGGGTGATCAAGTCCCGGGCCCAGGATTCCCAGCAGCCCTTGGGGCTGCCATCAGCCTTTTGTTCAAATCTCAGCTTCCTCACAGCAGTCTATGGAGCTCCTGGGCCGCTGGGAGAGGAGCCGGGAGGGGGCAGAGTGTAAGACTGTGACACAGAGGCACAGAGGGACAGAGATCAAGAGCCAGAGACAAGGGAGAGAGAAGGAAAAAGAGAGGGAGGGAAGGAAGGAAGGAGGGAGTGGGGGGGAATTGTCCTTTGCTTCTCCAAATCCTGTCTCCCTCCAGACTGCCTTCAAGCACCAACTCCTCCAGAGCCTAGAACTGGGAGGGACCTTCTCGTCCAGCCCATCCCCCCACCCCCTTCTTTGACAGAGAAGAAACTGAGACCAGGAGTTCACCACCTCCAAATAAGCTCCTGTCCCCACCCCCTTCCTCCCCCCAGCCCTGCCCGAGCCACAGACCCTCACTCTCCGGAGCTGAATCCGGGGTCATGCTCTTGGCCTCCCCTGGCAAACACCCGTTTCCCACCCCTCAGGTTTCCATTGGGACCCAGGCCCCTGCGGCCTAAGCCTCAGGGCAAGGTTTAGCAAGGATGCGAGGGGTCACACCAATGTCCCCCATGGTTCCAATCCCAGCTCTGCCCCTTAGGAGCTGCAGGTGATCCCTGTGGGCCTCAGTTTCCCCATCAGTAAGCCAAGTGGGTTGGACTGGAGAACCCCGCTGCTTTAGAGCCTAAGCCTCTCCCCAAAAACCCACATGGAACCTCACTGTGTCCTTGGTCCTGATGGCAAAGAATGTTGCAAAAACCACCACTTAACTGCCTCCTGTGATGGGCCCTCATTATCCCGGGGACAGGTCCTTCATCCCCCTTTGAACATTAGGAAGCTCTTTGTGACCTCCATTCTTGGATCACCAGCCCCCAGACTCAGAGCTTCCCGGGCCTCTGAGGTAGGCCGCGTGGCAGGAACTTTTTGTGCCACAGTCACCCATCAATCAGCATTCAGGAGCTTAATCTGGGTGACAGGGATGAAGAGAGAGGCAGGTCCAAGGGGGCCGGCCGTTCCCCCAGGAATGGCAATGATGTCACACAGCGGCGGGCCAGCCCTTCCCAGGGAGGCTCCCACTCCCCAGAGACCCAACCAGGCTGAAGATCTTGGAGGAAGAGTATGGAAAGAGGGGGTAAAGATCAGATCAGTCGGCACTTTCTTCTCTTTCTGATCCTGAGAGCTCTTTCTGAGGCTTTCTCTGTTCTTCCCTCCCCACCCCACAGCCCACCCCCCCATCTCTACTCCCATTCACACTTTGGATTTCAATGTAGCTCAACGTCAAAAACCACCAGTGTAAATCAGTACTGAAGCCCCAGCAAGGGATTGCCTCCAAGATGCCCAGCCACTCCCGGGTGGACCCTACCCTAAGGAGGAGCCATGGCCCCCCTTTCTCTCCATCATGGAGCTGAAAGATGTATTCACTCATTCCCCAAGTCCCCGAGAATGGGTCCAGGGCATCTTAAGGAACAGGACACCTCTCCTCCACTGCACCTGCCTTTGGTGGCCCCAGCTCTAACAGCCCCAAGTCTCTGCCTGAAACAAAGGTCCATTTCATTCAAAAACGAAATCCTTCCAGGGACATTGGCTGCAAATCAAGCAATCCCAGGACTTCTGAAAAATTCACCTTTCAGATCACCCAAGGGCATCAGAGAGGGGGCATAGCGGGCATGAGTCAGGCAGATCTCATGATATAAAAGAAAAGATGCCAGAAGGTCAGAAGAAGGCCACCAGGCCTGGAGCAAAAGGCAAGAACAGCTGCCAGGAACTAGCTGCCCGAGGGGCAGGGACAGCCGCCAGGTCTGAGCTGCCCAAGGTGGACACTCCCCTAGTATTCACACTATGCCACAAGGTCCAGAGGGAGCCCAGCTCTGAGCCTAGCTGTTTCCAGGACTGTGCCTATCCAGCCCTGATCCTGTGCTTCTTTTGCCAGATTCCCTGAACAAAGCAGGGAACAGATGGTGGATGACTTGTTTAGAGGAGGAACCCAGACACAAGTCAGGATGGGGAAGATGAACCTTCCATCCGCCTACAAGTGCCAAGAGCAGGTGCCCAAGGGCCCTCCCTTTGTTCTGAAGCACTCCAGCAACTGGGGAGATCTGGCTCTCGGCTGGCATGTACTGGGACACCGATAACATCCCTATTGGCGCTTCTATGCCGGCCCTCCTGTCCCTGCCCCTTGGTGATAAGCAACCTCTTGAGAGTGTAATTTTGGAAGGTGCTGTGGAAGGCAGCAGTGAGATGACCCACCACAGATCAAGGAATGTATGGCCCTTACCTTCCTTGACAACTAAGTATGTTCCAAAAATATCCTGATCTATTCTTAGAAGGCTCTCCACTCTGACATAGGGGCCACCACCCATTATGAGAACCTACAGTCAACTCCTCATTTCTCTCACCCAGAATTCTCTCTGCCCCATTCCAAAGCACCAGGGAAGATGAAAATGACTCCTGCCCTGATATATGAGACATCTGATTTCAGTAATCCAGGATCTCAGTGTCTCACATCAGCTGGAAAGGACTTCACAACATCTGATCCAATCATCCTGAAGCATTGTTCTTGTCTACAAGAACCCCACCCTCAAAAGTGATGCATTCAACATTGGCTTGAAGACCTCTAGGGACTCCACCACCTACTGAGGCAGTTCACATCACCTTGGGATACTGTTATAACCTCTATGTTCTTCTCCAATCTCATTTCTTTCAGAAATCTCCAATTGGATGGTCAGTATAATCTTAGACTCTAGCTGTCTATAACTGAATTTATTATCATTCCCTACCAAATCCTCCCATTTCCCCAACTTCCCTATCTCTACTGAGGGCAACACCATCCTCTCAGGCTCTTGGAGTCAATCTTGAAGCATCTGGGACTCATTATCTCTCACTCCCTAGCTCCAATAAAGTGCCAAGTATCCATTTCACTTCTGCAACATCTCTCTAAACATTTCACTTCTATAGCATCTCTGGTCAATTTCACTCTGCAGCATTTCTCTGCCCATTTCACCTCTAAAGCAGCTCTATCCTTTTCATCTCTGCAGCATCTCTCTGTTCATTTCACTTCATCATCTCCTTGTCCCTTTCAGGTTTTCAACATCTCCTTGTCCATTTCACCTTTGCAACATTTCTCTATCCATTTCTCCTTTGCAACATCTTTCTGTCCATTTCACCTCTGCAACATCTCTATCCATTTCAGGTTTTCAGCATCTTGTCCATTTCTCCTCTGCAATATCTCTCTGTCCATTTCACCTCTGCAACATCTCTCTGTCCATTTCACCTCTGCAACATCGCTATGTCCATTTCACCTCTGCAGCATCTCCTTGTCCATTTTACCTCTGCAGCATCTCCTTGTCCATTTTACCTCTGCAACATCTCTCTATCCATTTTACCTCTGCAACATCTCTATGTCCATTTCAGGTTTTCAGCATCTCCTTGTCCACTTCACCTCTGCATCATCTCCTTGTCTATTTTACCTTTGCAACATCTCTCTATTCATTTCTCTTCTGCAACATCTCTCTGTCCATTTCACCTCTGCAACATCTATCCATTTCACCTCTGCAACATCTGTCCATTTCAGGTTTTCAGCACCTCTGTCCATTTCAGGTTTTCAGCATCTCGTCCATTTCACCTCTGCAACATCTCTGTCCATTTTCCCTCTGCAACATCTCTATGTCCATTTCAAGTTTTCAGCATCTCCTTGTCCATTTCCCCTCTACAACATCTTTCTATCCATTTCACGTCTGCAACATCTCTCTATCCATTTCAAATCTGCAACATCTCTCCAATCCTCCTCACTTCTCTCCTCTGACATAGTTCCCATCCTGGTACAGACCCTCATCATCTCATGCTCAGACTATTGCTATAGATACTGAAGGGTCTGTTAGCCTTCAGTCTCTTCCCACTCCAGCCCATCCTCCACTCAGCCTCCAAAGTACTCTTTCCAAAGTTCAGATCCCACCACATCAACCTTTACTTAATAAACTTCAGCATTTCCCCATCACTGACAGGATCAAATATGAAATGTTCTATTTGGTCTTCAAAGCCCTCCATCACCAGCTCCCTCCGTTCTTATTCTCCTCCATATCCTCTTTCATATAGTGCCCCCAGCCTCTTAGCTGTTCCACAACAAGGAGCTTCATCTCTAGAACACCAGGCCTAGAGTCAGGAAGACCTGAGTGCACATGTGAACTCAAGACATTTACTCTGTAACCCTGAATAAGTGTTTTAACTACTGTCTGCCTAATTTTCTTCATCTGTAAAATGAGCAGGAAAAGAAAATGGCAAACTGCTCCAGTATTTTTAATAAGAAAACCCTAAATGGGGTCATGACTGAATGATAGCATATAGCTCTTACTTTATGCAGGGTACTAATTGCTTCACAAATATCTATTTTGATCCTCACAACAATCTTGGAAGAGAGTTATCATTATCTCCATTTTATATATGAGAAAACTGAGGCAAACAAGGTCATATAGATAGTAAGCGTCTGAGGTCATATTTGTACTCAGAAAGATGGGTCTTCCTGACTCTAGGCCTAGCACTCTGTGCACTATCCAAATTCCCATAGGGAATAAAATAGAAAAAAAATTTCCAGTAAGATTAGGGATAAAGCAAAAATGCTCATTTTCACCACTACTATTTTATAAAAATATTAGCTATAGTAATAAGACTATATTTGACTATATTATATGGAATAAGAGTATATCTCCAAAATGAGAGAATAAGTATGGGCAAAGAGGAAGCAAAATTATGACTTTTTATAGATGATATGATGGTTTGCATAGAGAACTTTAGAAAGTCAATAAAAAATTAATTGAAATAATTAAGAACTTCAATGAAGTAGTGTTATAGGCCAGAACTCTGAACTTGAAACAAAGGATTCTTACAAAGTACTAAGTCAATAGAATTGAGACAATAGTTATCTCATTTAGCATGGTTCAGTGTGATTGATTTAATCCTACAAGGAGATGTTATGGGGCAGAACTTGAAACAAGGTACTAAGTGGAATTGAGAAGACAATGGTTAAATCTAGTTTAGCATTAATTTAATCCTACAACAAATAATCATTTCTTAGTGATATAATGATTGGTGTATACTCAGTGTGGAACATATAAATAAGTTCTCAGGACCAGAAAGGACAAACGCACTAGAAGCTCTTGGAGGCTAAGACAGATTGATTCCATCGTCCATCTTAATTGTGGCTGGAGGCTGAAGCATAAACCCTTGGAATTCGGGGAGATTCAAAAGCTAGAGAAGGCAAGTGGCAGCTCTAGCTCTTGGAACCAAGGAAAGAAAGCTAACTGGGCCCCAGGAAAGGAGACAAGACTTTGAAAGAGTCAATAAAGGATTTGGACTTTAACCCCTGGCTGTACTTTTGGTGATTATTGAACTGAACCAAAGACTGCCTCCAGAGACCCCAAGAAAACCTCAATAGAGAATATTACATTTTGGAGAGAACATTACAAAGTAGAAAGATATAAAAATGTAAAATAAATAAATTACTTTTATTATAACTAAATAATTATTAATAGTATATTATAAAGAAATAAATAAAATATAAAAATAAAAAATAAATTCACATAGATCATCAGCATTTCTGTAGCTAATAGCTAGCATTTCTACACTGTTTTATAGTTTGTAAAGTAATTTGTAAATAAGTTTATTTGATCCTTGACATTACCAACACACTCCAGAATGAAGAATTAGAGAGAAAAATCTCATTTAATATATAAAATACATAGGAGTCTATTTACCAAGTACACAGAGGAACTATAATACTTTTTACATAAAGACAGAACTAAATTAATTGGTCATGGGTACATTGAGCCAGTCTAATAAAAATGACAACACTATCTAAATTCCTTGATTTATTCAGGGCCATATCATTCAAACTGCCAAAAGATTCGTTAACAGAGTCAGAAAAAATAATAACAGAAATCACCAGGAAGAATAAAAAATTAAAATTTCAAGGGAAATAATGACAAGAAGTTGGAAGAAAAGAGGCCGAGCCATACTCAATCTCAAGCTATACTTTCTTGTTGTTTAGTCATTTTCAGTCATTTCCAATCCTTTGTGACCTCATTTGGGGTTTTCTTGGCAGAGATCCTGGAGTAGTTTGCCATTTCTTTCTCCAGCTTATTTTACAGATGGGGAAACTGAGGTAAACAGGTTCTGAGGCTGAATTTTATTTAAAGCCTTCCAGACTCCAAATTGGTACTCTGTGAAGGATGGTCACATAGATGTAAGTGTCTGAGGTCATGTTTGAACTTAGGAAGATGAGTCTTCCTGACTCCAGTCTAGCACTCTGTTCCCTAGCTTCCTCTAGGGAATAAAATAGAGAATTTTCCAATAAGATCTTTATTGGAAACTCTACTACTATATAGTGCTGTTACCAAATAGAGAAATCAATAAACTTAAGAGATTGAGCAGGTATAGAAACAAATGCACCCTAGAATTTGACTTCAGTTAACATAATAAAAACTCATTATTCCACAAAAACTTAAGTTTAGACCAACAAATCTCACTATATATCAAGACAAGCTCCAAAGGGATATATATGGCTTAGACAGAAAAGATGATATGAACAAATTGAAGGAACAAAGACGAAATAGCTTTTCTGATTTAAGAAAAAGCAAAAAGTATCTGACTAAACAAAAGATGGATGTTCCATGGAACATGGAAGGTTAAATGGATAATTGTGATTGCACAAAATCCAAAAGTTTTATACAAACAAAACCAATGCAGCTAAAATTAGAAGGGAGACAAGTGTTTGGGAAAAGTCTTCACAGGAAGTTTCTCTGATCAAGGTCTCATTTTCAAGATACATAATGAACTGATTCAAATTTATAATAAGAGCTATCCCTTAAAATAGGGATGATACAAATAGTCTTCTTTGCTAGGGGGTGGGGTGTTGGGTCATTTATTTATTTGGGGTGAGGAAACAGGAATAAAATGAGGTCAGCTTTATAGAATTTTTTCCCCTTCAGGTCTGGTTGGGACAAGCTGGTTTTAGGGAGACAAATCTCCTGATAGTGATCCAGCCCCTTCAACTGGATTCATAACATTTTAGTGAAGTCTCATTTTTCCTGAGTAATATTCCCAAGCTAAGCAGTTTTAGGCTTACATTTAGAAGGTATCACTGGACTTTTTCTTTTACAAGCACAAAGATGGACAGGCATGAATAGTCTATTTTCAAAGGAAGAAATCTAAGTTCTCAATGACTATATGAAGAAAAAAATTCCAAATCATGAAGAGGGTAACGTAAATCAAAATTACTTCAAGGATCCACCTCATATCACCATTATATCAGTAATGTAGCCAAAAAGGAAAGATAGCAAATGGCGGAGGATTTATGGGACAGAACAGATATATGGTCAAATGAGATAAAATATGCAAAGTGCTCTATAGACCTTAACAAGCTCTAGACGCACTTGCTGTTATTGTTGTCATAATAACAGACATAATAATTATATGATATTCCTATTATGACTATTAGTGGAGTTATGTATTGGTCCAGCCATTCTGAAAAGCAATTTGTATCTACTCCCCAAACTCACCAAGACGTCAACTTCCTGCTGTCCCAGTGATATCACTCATTGACTTTTAGTCCAAAAGAGATCCCAGAGAGAGGAAAAGGCCCCGGGTGAACAAACTCATTCTCAGTAATTCTCTTGGCAGTGGCATAGAGCTGAAATCCGAGGGGCTTGCCCACCCATTGGAGAACGGCTGAACAAATTAGGATCGAATGAACGGAGTGGAATGCCATCATGCCCTAAGAAATAATAAAAGGTGGGGAAGACTCATGGACTGATGCTGAGTGAGGTGAGCAGAAACGGGAATACAATTTACATGAAGCTATAATACAGACATCTTTGAATATGGAGGAGCTCTGAGCAACCCAGTGGCCAAGCGGGGCTCCAGAGGATCCTGGGAGAAACGCGCCACTCCCCTGAGAAGGTGCGTGGGACTCCAGAAGCTGGCCGGGAGGTACACCGGTGCCTGGGAGATTTGCCTTACCTCATTGCCATCATTGTTGCAAGGAATTTGTTTTTCTTCTTCTATCAGAGGGGGAGGGGAGAAAACACATTTGGTTCACTGCAAAAACAGTTTTGAAAACAGCCGGCTCCTCTAGGTGGGGACCCGGTATGTGGAGAATCTGTCCCGTGGGCTGGGACGAGGATGTCCCTCTCAGGACAGGGCAGGAAGCCAAGGGAGGAATGAGGTGCTCCTTTAGTCTGCTTGGGGAGTGACTCAGGGGGGTATGAGAGGTACAGGAGGCCACAGGGAGGGGGAACGGCAGCCGCCCACCTCCCCTCTGCAAGGCTTCCCCTTTGTTCTCCCAGAAGCCATGGAAGTGTGTCATCGAGGTGCGTTCACACCAGCAGAACCAGGGCCCCAACTGCCAAATCCGGTTGTTGCCTGGGTCAGGACAGGGCTGCTTTGTCTCAGGGCCTGGGCCCCGGGCGGCCCTTGCTGCCAGCGGCCGCCGTCCTGGCTCCCCCCTTAGCGAGGGTTCCGTGGCATCTCACTCCATTGCTGCAAACCCTTGGGATCCCATTTTATAGATGAAGGCACTGAGATTCCTCTAGGGAAGAGAGCCTCCCTTAAGGGCCTGAGGTTGGGAGGTCCAGCTTGCCGCTGGTTCTGGCTTTCCTGAGGTTACTGGGGCAGGAGACCTTGTGCCAGGACTCTGTTCAGGCATCAGACAATGGGCGCCTCCCGTTTTCTCAGGCGGAGTGGGAAGATGCTGATGAGGTCACCTCAGGAGGCTCAGAGCGGGGGCTGGGGGAATCTGGGGACCTCTGGTCTAACCTGCGCTTGAACCCCAGTCCCTTTGGGGCCGCCCCATCCAGGGGGCGAAGTTCTATCCCCTGGAAAGCCGGGGCCATGCCACTCGCAGCCCAGCCTCGGGAGCCACAGCTCCCCCTCGCCCTCCCAGTCTCAAGGGGCCGTCCCTGTGAATCAGGAAACCTCGCCCAGGGTGCCATCGAGGATTCCGTCCACCATGACACCGTGCCTCCTCAGGCTCAGCCGGAACGCGGGGGCCACGCTGTTCTTGGGCCTGTCTGGCTGAAGCTGGGGGGGGAATACCCCGTTTTCTCCTCACTCACCCCCTGCCCAGTGACTGTCAAAGATGCTGAGGACACAGAAGCTGACGAGGAAACCTTGGCCACGGTCGCTGTAGCCAGCTCAAGGAGGAGGGCGGGCCCGGGACGAGGCTGGACTTCCATCCCCAAAGACAAGGTCCCCGGATCGGACTCCAGCCTTGGTCCTCGCCCTCAGAAAGGGGCCAAAAAGAGGCAGTCACTGAAAGCTGGAGGGGGAGGCTCACCCACTCAGGGAGGGAGGGTGCTGGGATGCCCCCGAGGGATGAGCAGAAGGCCTGGCCCCCAGGACGCTCCCAGGACAGCCCCTGGCCCCCAGGACAACCCTCCTGTTCTAATGGGGAGAGGCCACAGGGGAGGGTCTCACCGGAAATCCCAGGGAACGACCCCAGGCCTGGCAGTGCCAAGGAGAGGGCCCTGCCCGCTCATTCTCACACTTCCCAGGCTCTGGATTCAGGCTCTCGAGGTCCTGAGGGGAGATGGTGGGAAGAGGAAAAGAGCGCAAGTGTGGAAGGCAGAGATTCATCAGCCACAAGGTTGGCGGGATGGTTTCAGATTCCCATTCCATCAATCAACATTTATTAAGCACCTACTGTGTGCCAGGCACTGTGCTACATACTGGGGATAGAAAAAGATAGTTCCTGCCCCTGCTCTGCTGATCAGGCCGTCCGTACAGGCCTTGATTTACAAATAGGGAAACTGAGGCTCAGAGAACCGGGTCCAAGGTTGCAGTGAGGAAGCAGCAGAGTTGGGGGGACTCCATTCTCATCTCCACCATCCTTCAGGAGAACCACCTGGCCTGCCTGGCAGCTCTCAGGAAGGTGCCGGGAGTAAGCAGCTGGCACGGGGCTGACCAAGGGCCCTCACATAAGTCCTCACTGGAACTGCAGGGGCTACTGCCGTTAGTGATCCCCAATTTCCAGATGAGAAAACTGAGTCTTGAGGTCACGTGATATGCCCTCAGCCACCCTGCCATGCAGTGGTGAGGTGGGATTCAAACTCCGGACCCCCAGACCTCGTGAATCCCACAGGGCCATGGAGAGAGCCAAAGAAACTCAGGGGAAGGGGAGGCAGCAGGGAGTCAGAGATGAACACCCTAGAGGCCCCCCCACCCCGACAACGTAAATCAGACCATTTCCAGAAGGCTGGAAGAGGCCGGCTTTGTGCCCAGGACACCTGGGTTGGGATCCAGCACGGCCACACAGAGGGGGCCCCTCAAAGCCCCTCCACCAGGAAGCCTCCCCTGCTCAGAGGTGTCCGTCTCTGGTCTCCGCCACCTCCCACCAGGTCGCACTCACCAGGGCCTGTGCTGCCCCACCCAGGCCCCGCCACAAGGAATACAGGCCCCCGCGAGGCCAGGGACCACCACGTTCCCTTTCTCCCCACCTCAGGCAGACTCAGCCGAATGGGACTGGGTCAAGTCTGCTGTGCTGTGGCTGGTGGTGCCGCGGCTCAGCAAAGGCCCCTGGGCAGAGGCAGCTCCGTGAGCCGGGCCGGGGGCTGCGACCTGGACCAGGCCAAGCGCCTACGGAGGCGGCCGGAGGCTGCTCTGGAACCGAGCGGAGCCGCAGAGACTTCTCGGCTGCTTTGACCCCATTTCCTGGCCAGTGCAGCTCATCTGACCGGGCCAGGCCTGGCCAGCCCTTTGGAAAAGAGAACTAAGAAAAAAGAGGCTGATGGGCAGGAAATGGAAGCCACTGCATCCCCCGAGTCTGATTAACTCAAGCAAAGGAGTCCTCAGGACGCAAGCTCCCCCCAAACCCCCTAAGAGATCGCAGGCCCAGAGTCTGGGGCTTCCTGGAGCTCAGCTCGGCACCTCACATCCTTCTGACCCTGGCTGCGGGCAGGGCCTCCCATCCCAGAAAGCCCCAAGGACACCAGCTGTGCCAAGCCTCCCACTGCAGCAGCCAGCCAACCCCACTAAGGTCAGGGCCTGGGCTGCCCTCTCTGGCCCAGAGGCAACTTCATGAATTATATTTCTGTATTCATTAGGGGAGGGGGGAAGTGACAAAGCCTCCTCTCACCGAGTTCTGACACCTTCCCCTGACAGGGCTCCATCACCCTCCCCTCATGGAGTTCTATCACCCTCCTCTTACAGAGCTCCATCCCCTCCCCTCATGGAGTTCTATCACCCTCCTCTTACAGAGCTCCATCACCCTCCCCTCATGGAGTTCTATCACCCTCCTCTTACAGAGCTCCATCACCCTCCCCTCATGGAGTTCTATCACCCTCCTCTTACAGAGCTCCATCACCCTCCCCTCACAAGGCTCCATCACCCTCCCCTTATGGAGTTTTGACACCTTCCCCTCACAGAGCTCCATCACCTTCCCCTCACAGGCTCCATCATCTTCCTCTCAGGTAACATGTGCATATTACCCTCATCACCCCCTCCCCCAGCCTCCCCCTGGGGGGACATTGGTAAAGAAGGACGGGAAGCATCATGTTCCTTTTCACCTCAAGAAGCTCCTGAATAAACAGTGGGGACCCAGCTCAGGGTCATGAGCACCACCCCAAAACTGAGCGTGAAAAGGATTTTGGAAGAGAGGCAATAAATGGATCGAGGACATGGGGTGATGGTGGGACATGGGTGCTGAGTGTGGCTTACGCTGTCAGGCACAGGCAACCAGGAGGAAGGCCAGCCCCATGGCGCCCAGCGAGGAAGGATCAGAGCCCGGGGCCAGTGACCCCAGGAGCCCCGAGGGGCCCCAGAGACCTACACCGGTGCCCAACGCCGGGCCTCCCTCCTGACGTGCTCACCTACGCCTCTGGGCTCACACTACACGCGTGTGTTCACGTGTACCACACACGTACACCACACATGCACATGTTCTCACACACATGCTCGCATGCACACATCCCTGCCCCCCTCCACAGGTGCACTCCTCCCCATGTCCTTGCTCACCACAGTCCTGCTGGGAGAAGGGAGGGGGCTGGGCCACGGCAGTGAGCAGCTGTCCCCAGCTGTCAGCCAATGGCGGCCTCCCTGCCCGAGCCCCGCGGCTGACAGACAGACAGTGGGCACCAGAGGCAGCTAAATTATTCAGGAAGCTGGCAGCGCCAGCCCTCCTCAGGGCCCTGCCACAAGCCGTGGGCAGAAGGCTGTCACCCCCACTGGGTCCGGGGCAGGGGGAGGATGCCTAGGACCCCCAGGAGGGGCCCCCAAGGCCCTCGCTGCTTTAGAGTGCAGAAGTGAGGCTCACATGGAGGGGAGTGCCTTCCAGGCCCCCCCAGAAAGGGTGCAGCAGGATGGCCCCCCAGCTCCGCCTGGCTCGAGGGCCCAGCACGCTGCCCCTCACAGCCCACTTTGCCCTTCCAGGGAAGGCTCACCCAGGATCGCCCTCCTTACAAACTCTGCATTGTCTCCAAAGGCTTTCCCCCCATGGCACCCAAGGGACCCACCCCCTCCCATGCTCCTTTTCCACCAGGGCCCCAAGGAGGCACCCAACAGCAGTCCGAGGGCCAGAGTCAAAGTCCTGGGGGCTAGGGGAGGGGGCAGCCGAATTCTCCTCACAGTGGTCATGCAAAGGCTTATGGGGGGGCTGCTTCTCACAGGAGATCCCTGCCAGGCCCTGAAGGGACGCCCCTTCTCCAGACCTCAGTTACCTCATCTACAAAATAGGATCAGGGATGCGAGGTGGGGGTGGGGACATCTCTAACTTTCTCCCTCCCTCCAGGTCTCTGTTAGCCCTTCCTCATGATCTCGAGTCCAGGCTTTTTAGAGGCGCTGTTTCCATGCATAGGATGCTCTCTCTCCTCTCCTCTGGCTTCCAGAATCCCCTGGGTCTATACTACCCTGTGCAGCAGGCCTTTCTCCATCTGTCCTCTGCCCCACTCAGCCACAAACCCCCCCCCCTCCACAGTCCCCTTGTGTCAGCCTATGGCTTGTGTGGGGTCCAGGAAGGAAGAGAGCTTCACTTCTACCTTTGTGTGCAGAGTGCCCGACGTGTAGTAGGCGCCTGATAAATGCCTCACTGGCACACCACCCTTCTCTCCTTTCTCCCCACCTGGCCAGTCCCTTCACTGGTCCTCGCCCTCTCACTTGGCCCATCTCCCTCGCGCTCCACGGCAGAGCCACACAACCTGGTTCCCTTCATAGAACAAGCAGGAGAGAAGGGAGGAAAGGAGACCACATACACTCCCCGGATGCCCCTCAGCAGGGCAATGGCTGAGGAAGGTCTGGTAGATGAAGCTTACGGAGCAGATTGTTCTGTAAGAAACCATCGGCAGGAAGACGTCGGAGAGACCTGGAGAGACTTACAGGAACTGATGCCGAGGGAAGTGAGCAGGGCCAGGGGATCATGGTACACGGCAGCAGCAAGACTATACTATAATCACCTGAGAGAGGCTTGCCTCGTCTGAGCAATTCAGTGACTTGGGATGGAAAATACCATCCAGAGAGAATTATGGAGACTGAATGAGGATCAAAGCAGTCTTTTCACCTTTTGTTTATTTGCTTTTTCTTTCTTGTGTTGTTTCCCTTTTGGCCTGATTTTTCTTGTACAACATGACAGATATGGAAATATGTTTAACCTGTATTGCATTACTTGTGCCTTTGGGCAGAGGGGAAATAAGAGGGAGGGGGAAAAATCTGGAACACAAAAGCTTTTTTATTATTATTATAGCTTTTTGTTTACAAAACATGGGTATGCATGGGTAATTTTTCAACAATGACCCTTGCCAAACCTTCTATTCCAGCTTTTCCCCTCCTTTCCCCACCCCCTCCCCTAGATGGCAGGTAGATCAATACATGTTAAATATGTTAAATACAACATATGTATACATATCCATGCAGTTATCTTGCTGCACAAGAAAAATCGGATATAGAAAGAAAAAAAAAACCTGAGAAAGAAAATAAAATGCAAACAAATAACAGAGTGAGAATGTTATACTGTGGTCCACACTCAGTCCCCACAGTCCTCTCTCTAGGTGTAGATGGCTCTCTTCATTACTGAACATGGTCTGAATCAATTCATTGTTGAAGAGAGCCACATGTATCAGTATTGAGCATCATATAATCTTCTTGTTGCCATGTACAATGATATTCTGGTCCTGCTCATTTCACTCAGCATCAGTTCATGTCAGTCTCTCCAGGCCACTCTGTATTCATCCTGCTGGTCATTTCCTACAGAATAATAATATTCCATAATATTCATATACCACAATTTATTGAGCCCTTCTCCAATGGATGGGCATCCACTCATTTTCCAGTTTCTGGCCACTAAAAAGAGGGCTGCCACAAACATTCTTGCACACGTGGGTCCCTTTCCCTCCTTTAAGATCTCTTTGGGATATAAGCCCAGTAGTAATACTGCTGGGTCAAAGGGTATGCACAGTTTGATAACTTTTTGAGCATAGTTCCAAACTGCTCTCCAGAATGGCTGGATGTATTCACAGTGGAACACAAAATCTTAGAAAAATGAATGTTGTAAACTATCTTTATGTATATTTAGAAAAAATAAAACACGATTGAGGATTAAAAAAACAAACACTTCGCCCATTATACAGACTCTCTGGACACTGAGATCCAGAGAAGCTAACAAGCCCAGGAACTAAAGCTCACCCAGCCAGGCACTGGATCAGACCCAAAGGCAAAGAATCAGACAGTTCCAGACCTGTACCAGAAAACGAACATGAGGCCGGTGATGTGCAAAGTGGGGAAAAAACAAACTATTGGGCCTATTATAGATAGTTACACATGGAACGGTTCGTTCACATTTGAACAAAATAATGATGAAGGGCTGGAACGCCAACTTTCTTTCCTGCCTCCCTCAGAAATAAGTGCCTGGGCAGCCATTCTTAGCTTGCAAGCCTCGCCTCATGGCGGGGACCCCTTCGGGTCTGCTGTGCCAGGAGAAGAAGGAGCAGCCTGGGTGGCCAAGCCGCGATGGATAGCCAAAAGAACGATTTTGATAGTGAACACGTGGGTCTTCTGACCAGGTGTTCACTAGGAAACAAACAAGTCAGGGCATTATGTGAGTAGGTATAATAAAGGCTTTTAAGATTATACGTGGCTTGAGCGTGCTAGCTGTTATTAAGCTATAGATTCAAGAGATTGTGGCCAGACACCTTTGAAGGCCTCAGAGGAGGTGAGCCGGGTAGAGTTGACACTGCAAAGGTTAGTGGTCAAAGGCACTCTGTTGGGCCTAGGGCAGACTAGAAATTGTAACTGCCAGGAGTGCATGCAACAAATGGCCAGGCTGCCTTCTCCATCAGCGGCTTGGGTGCCCAGGGCCAGGCAGAGACTGAGTATGGGCAGGTGACTGGGCTGCTTTGGGAACAGACCCCCAGCAAGGGGGCTGGGAACTCGAACCTGGCATGGGAGGGGACCTCAGGGGCCATCTAGACCAGCTGCTTCTTTGTAGGAGAGGGGCCAATGAGGCCACCAAAGGGGATGGGGACTTACCCAAGCTCATGTACAACTGGGGCAGAACTAAGTCTAGAACCCAAGTCTTCTGTCACCATCCAATCACTCCCCACCCTCCACCACAAGGGTTACCGTATGTATTGACCACAGATGCCCAGCTAATCCATTCCAGTGTGTATTCTGTTCATGTAACAGAAAGAACTTGAAGTAGGAATTAATTAGTTAATGAGGATTAAGTGCTGACTATGTACCAGACACTCTGCTAGGCATTGAGACAAGGAGACGAGAAGTGAACAGTTCCTACCCTAGAGGAGCGCTCTTTCCACTGGGGGTTGCATCTGTCTAGGTAATACAACGGATAAAAAATAAGAAAACGAATGGGGAGAAGGTAATAACCACCGGTGGGATACTGGTAGGTCATGTGCAGGAGATAATACTTGGGCTGACTTATAAAGAAAGTTAGGGATTCCAGGAAGGAAGGCTGAAGAGTGACTGCTTTCCAGGCAAGAAGGGCAGGGTGCAAAAGCAGTGAGATGGGGGAAACTTGGCCTGTGAGAAACACAGCTTTCCCTGGACTTCCTCATTGTCTCCCACACTCACCTTTCTGGAAGGACACATCAACTCGGAAGCTTACATTTTCCCATTAGCCCCTCCCCAAGGAGGATTTTACCCTGCCCTGCGGCTAGCATCTCCCCCTTTAATGGATTGTGTTCCCCTTTCTTTATATCCCCAGTCCTTAACTCAGTGCTTGGCACATAGTAGGCACTATTTACTGAATCTGACCCTTTATTTGGACTACAGAAGGCACAAAGAGAAGCCATGCATAATTAGGCTTGAAAGGAAGGCTGTCAAACAGGAGCTTTCATTTCATCCCAGAGGCAATAAGGAGCTGTGAGTTTACTGAGCAGGGGGTGACACGGGCAGAAGTGCCATTTGGGAAAATTGATGCATGGAAGGGAGATTGGAGAGGAGCCTCGAGGCAGGCAGACCCACCCAGAGCTCTAACCTTTGTCCAGGTGTGAGAGGATGAGGCTTTGCCCCAAAGCAGGGGCAGGTGTCAGCTGAGGGAAGGCTTCTTCTTGGGAGAAATGGATGAGAGATGCGGGAGGAGAGTGGACTGATGAGTACAGGTGAAACCTACCACAAATGTTGCAGAGGTGAAACTGATGAGAAATGTAACAAGAGAGAGAGAAGTAAAATTGGCAAGAGATGATTCAGAATGGAAATCTACCAGAAGTGTTGCAGAAATGAAATTGATGACAGATCCTGCAAGGAGTGAGACAGGAAATTGACATTGCTATTGAAATTTAGAGGCCTTGGCAAAGGCTTAGATTCAGGATTGAGATCGAAGCGACCCAGATGATGGGGCTTGTGACTCTTGGCCATGGAAGGTGTCCTCAGTATATTGTGGCAGTTGGGAAGAAGGTGGAGGATGAGACCTGGTTGGGACATTGAGTTTGTAGTATCCAGAGGCCATCCAACAGGCAGCCCACCGAGCCTAGTGCTGAATCCTGGGGAGCTGGGGGAAGGTCATTAACAGAAAGCAAGATCCAACTCACAATCCTAGCCCTTGCACTTACTCGTTGAGAAACTCATTGAGAAACTCATTGATCCCTCTGAGCCTGATTCCTATATCTGAAAATGCCAGTCTCTGGGGCTTGCTGAAGGCCAAGTGCTCTGCAGATTTGTTCTTCCATCTTGCCTCAGCTGCTGTCTCCCCTTGGAACAGCACCTTGGAGCATCCTTGGTCACATCAGGCTTTTTTCCCATTGGCAAGTTCCTCCTTTTGGGGCTCAGGCCAGCCAACCATCATTCCCCTCCTGGCTCTGGCACTGACACACACACACACACACACACACACACACACACACACACACACACACACACACACACACATATATATATATATATCTTTTTCTTTATAAGACATATGCATGGGTAATTTTACAGCATTGACAATTGCCAAACTTTTTGTTCCAATTTTTCCCCTCCTTCCCCCCACCCCCCTTCCCCAGATGGCAGGTTGACCAATACCTGTTACATATGTTAAAGTATAAATTAAATACAATACATGTATACATGTCCAAATAGTTGTTTTGCTGTACAAAAAGAATCGGACTTTGAAACAGTGCACAATAACCTGTGAAGGAAATCCAAAATGCAGGCAGACAAAAATAGAGGGATTGGGAATTCTATGTAGTGCTTCAAAGTCATCTCCCAGAGTTCTTTCTCTGGGTGTAGCTGGTTATGTTCATTACTGTTCTATTGGAACTGATCTGGATCATCTCATTGTTGGAGAGGGCCACGTCCATCAGAATTGATCATCATACAGTATTGTTGTTGAAGTGTATAATGATCTCCTAGTCCTGCTCATTTCACTTAGCATCAGTTCCTGTAAGTCTCTCCAGGCCTTTCTGAAATCATCCTCTTGGTCATTTCTTAGAGAACAATAATATTCCATAGCATTCATATACCACAACTTATTCAGCCATTCTCCAATGGATGGGCATCCACTCAGTTTCCAGTTTCTGGCCACTACAAAGAGGGCTGCCACTGACTTTCTAGAACTTGATACCATGCTCTAGGAGGGCACCTTCCCTCTCTATCAACCTCCCTTTTTAGTACCCTTTTATGCCTTGTCTTCCCCCATGTGTGTGAATATATATATTTGTATATATAAGTCTATGAACCTTTTGAATAGGACCTCCCTTTCTTTCTACTCATATTTGTAGCCCCACGCAAGGCTCATAGTAAGAACTCATTAAATGATCCTTGCTCCTCCCCAATAAAAAGAAACCTGAGAACATCAAGTTCTGATTCACAGTCCATTTGGAGGCCAGGACTCCAGGCTCCAGAATCCACAGAGGACTGAAAAAGAGCAATTCCTCCCATCCAGGAGCACCTAGCAGCAGAGCTAGTGGCTTGCCTCTCCAGAGGTGAGCCCCAAAGATACTTACGCTTACACAGCAGGTATAAGCCTGGGTCAGCTGGGCCCACTCTATTCCGAACTGCCCTCATCCTCCCCACAGACCAGTCCCTCCCTGTCCCTGGCACACTGACTTTCTCAGACCATCCCTGCCCCTCCCCCAGGGTACCCCTTCTTTGCCAGTGGGTCTCTTGGGCAGCTCAGCCCAGGAACAGGGAGTGTTCAGTTCAGACCCTTACACAAGACTCGAATTTTATTTCCTCATTATTATGGGGGAGGAAAGACAGGATTGATAAGGACAGACATTTGTGCTTCTGGAAGCTCCAGAAGCTCAGACCCCTTCAGTATAGCACCCAGACAATTCCCACTCGCTTGCCTGTCCAGTTCTCCTCCAGCCTAGCCCCAGGCCAAGGGGTCACAGGAGAGTCACCCTCCCCCAAGTCCTCTGCTTCCCAGCAGCCTTCTCTACTCAGCCGCCTGGCTCCCATCCCCAACAGCAGCAGAAAGCAAAAACAAAGCTCTGCCCCAAAAGGGGTGTGTTTGGATTTCAGATCTGGAAATGAAAGAACTGGCCTATTGCAACATCCTCTGGGTACATGAATCCAAAACAGTGCCCAAGCCAATTCAGCTGGGCCCCTGGCCCTGCTGCCTCATCCCAGGGCTCCCCCACCCTTTCTGGGCTCAGTTTCCTGATTTATTAAAAGAGAACATTGGCATCAATGGTCCTTGAGGCTCCCTCGAATCATGGCTAAGACTGGGATTCAATAAGGCCTTTTCAAATCCTTCAAGTGCCAGCCAAATCTGAGAAATCTCTTCAGATCTGCTCCTTGCAGCCAAAAGGTTCTCTCCCATCGGCTGCCTGGCCTGCCTGAGAGAAACCCAGCCTAAGATCCACTTGCCAGCCCCACACATTTCCTATCTGCATAATCTCGGGCAAATAATTTCACCACTGTCTACCTCAGTTTCCTCAACTGTAAAATGGTAACATAATAGAACTAACCTCTAGGGTTGTTGAAAGGATCAAATTGATGTAAACTGAGATCTTTTTGAGGAAAAAATGATGTAACCTTTGGGGGGGCCAGATGTAAACTCTGTCCCCTTTGGGGAGACTCTCAAGATGCTTGTAGAGTGTTTCATAAACATATAAATATATCATCACCATCATCACCATCAGCATTATTATTATTAGAAGGCCCAGGATCATCTTTGCAGTTTCTCATTCCCAGAGCAGCTGGATATAAGAGGCACCTTATCGATTGCAGAATTAAGTTATTATCCTTATTTTTACAGAAGAGGAGGTTGAGGCACAAGAACTTAAATAACTTGACCAAAGTCATATGGGGGCCAGGACTAGGACTCAGGCCTCCATATTTCAAGGTGGGGGTGCACCACCCACTGCTTTTGCCCAGCAAAAGAGTAAGGCAGCCAAGAGAAGATTGACCCTGTAGGGACTCATTGAAGTTACTCCATTTCTGAACTGCCTCAGTCTCCCAATCCCTAAAATGGGTAAGACCATATGGTTGGACCCAAGAAAACATTCTAGCAGAAGAACTTTCCAGGGTGCCAAGCCCATCTGCCAAACTTGGAACAAAGACATCAGCAAGGATTTCTTCCAATCTTGTCCAATGAAAAGCCAAAACTGAGCAGTACCCGAGACGCATGCAGGAGGGAGATGCTGAGGTTGGGGGGAAGATGGGGGAGGGAGATACTAAAGAAACAAAAGGCCACGTGAAGTCCTGGGGTGTGGAGTGGAGGGGGGGGAAGAGGATGACTCCAGAAAGGTGGAGCAAACCCCCAGCCCCACCCCCTTCTGGAGCTCCACCAGCTCCAACTTCCCCATTTATTCCTCTCTGGTCATAGTCACCCCACCCCCACCCAATGTGTGTTGGGGGAAGCACAGCTCTCACTCCCACCTCCCACATCCCACATCCATACATACAACCTCCAGAAACCACAGACCCCCCCCTTGGATAATCTGAATTCTTGGGAGCTTCACCCCAAGAGCGGATGACTTTTAAAAAGCCGAGAATCTCCGAGCTAGAGAAGACCTCAGAGGGCCATTCAGGAAGGCCTCCTGCCTCCGTCAAAGCTAATCAGTGGACATCTAGCCTTAGCACTTCTCCTTTTTGCTGCCCATTCAGAAACCTTTTCCTGACCCTTCCTAAAAGATGGTATCTAGAACTGAACCAGAGCAGAGACGTGCAACCAGTGCAGAGGAGGATGCATGGGAAGGACCTACTGTGTGCACGAGTACGGACGCATCAGCCACAGGTAAGCAACTTGGGGATGCTAGAAGCAGCCCCAGGGGAGTCTGCTGGGCTGGGCTGGGCTGGCCAGGAGAAGCACACATGGTCGCTCTGTGCCATCTTCTTGGGCAGCCTCCCCATTGCTACAAGGAGGATAGGTAAGATGTTAGCCTAGAAAACTGACAGTGGCGATCCTGGCCCCAGCAGTATTGGGGTAAGTGTTGGGGGCCAGGATGAAAGGGACTGGGGAGGCTCAGGTTACCCACTTCTGGGGAGGCTCAGAAGGCAAAGCTGTGCCATAGGCTTGGGAAAGGCTTGCTTTTGGGGGGAGTGGAGTCGATTGATCCAAGACCCAGGTTATGGGCTCTTTGGACCAAAAGAGAACAAGAGTTGGGCTCTTAGCAATCTCCCAGGAAGTCTCACTGCCCTCAGCTTTTTGACCATTAGTCTTCCTTTTTCATCCATTTTGGGAATCACCTCTACCTGGCAGTATCAGAAGGCTTTAGTCAAAGTGTTGTTGGGCCCTTGCTCCAAATGAAGAAAAGAAGTCTAGTGAAAGGCAAGAAAGGAGTTTCTGCTCCCAGGGAGCTCCCTGAGGGACATATGGCGATAAGGAGTAAGATGTCTGTAGGCAGAAGGTCAGCTTAACAGGGAGAGCATCTGTAGTTGGAGGGACCAGGAAATTCGCTCCAGCTCCCAGCTCCCTCTGTGGAGGTGTACCAGGACCCCCTTAATGCTAGCCAAGGCTGCCTTTCTGGGTCTTATCCCCATTCTACAGTTAGCCTATGTTTGGGTTTGTAATCCACTAAACCTTCATCATGTGATCTGCATTCCCATCTTGCTCTTGTCAGACTAAGTATGATACTCGGCATTATGTATTTTAAGTTCTCTCTCGTTAGAGTTGGCCCAGTGTCCTCCTGGACCATCCAGATGGTTTGGGCTTCAGATACTCTAAAAATCTGAGTATTAGCCATCCTGCTCAGCTTTCTATCATCAGCAAATTTGAGGAGCCTGCCACTCATACCTAATCCCAAGTCATTGATGCACATGTTGGCCAGGATGGCGTCAGCCCAGATGCCCGGGGCACCCCACTGCAGGTCTTACTGTGGTCTGAGGGGACAACAAACCCCCGATGAGCATGTGGGAAGTCAGCACATTCAGGCTCATGTTTCCCCACAATGTCTCTGAGAAAGATCTTTAAAAAGCCAGAGGCCTCCTCAGCCCCAGGTCACAAATCCCAGCCCAGCCCACCCTGGTGGCCATCAAAGCCTGTGCTTGCCGTACTCCGGCAGGCTCCGTGTCATTATTCCCTTTCTAGGAATTTGAAAACCATCCCTTTAATACAGTCTAGAACTTTTCCAGGAATCTAAAAGGGGCTCATTGGCCTCCTGTGTGAGATTCTATTCTCTTCCACTTTGGGAGAGAATTTGACCCATGTCTGTCCTTCAGGCCCACGGAACACAATATGTAACTTTGCTTTACCTCTGGCAGACCTTTTCTTCTCTTCTTGTGAGAGGATGATGGTGGTTCAAGGAGACTGAGAGGCAGTTGCTGTTCTCTGACCTCCTCACTGAGAGGCCATTATGTTATCTGATCTCCCTTCTCTTCCCTCTGCCTCCAATTTATTTCATTCCCAGTCCACAAGCAACACCTGTGTCAGTAAACGCTGCTTTGCAGCGCCTGCAGATGTTCCCAGCTGTGGAGGCTCTTGGAGGATTGACCCGCCCCTTACAGTGCACTTAGGCATGGTCCTTAACACCGAGGCACCCTGCTGCCCTTTGCTAGTCTTCCACAGATTTCCCCCTTACACCCCCATGGTTTCAGTGATAGCATCTGCCAGCTCTTTCATGGCCTGAGGCTGTTGCAGCTCCCCCAGCCCTGACCACCTGCGTGCCCCTGAGGCAGCATCCAAAGTGCCCTCCTATCATCACCTTTCCCAGAGGCCCTGCCAAGGCCCACAAGGCCCACATTCATACCCACTGACCTGGCAGCTCTAAGTTCCAGAGGAAGCAAACATTGGCTTTCTGATAGCCAAAGCCTGGCGCTGAGCCCTAGCACTGGGCCTTTGCCCAAATCTGATATTGCTGAGGTGGGGAGGCTGGTGAAGGTCACTGAAGCTTGAGGATCTCCCAGAGGTGGTCTCGGGCAGGCATGGCTGGCTGGTGAAGCCCCCATCTGATGTTTCTACACTGGATTCATTTCAGGGAGTCCCTATCACCCCACAGACCCCACCAGCTCTCACTGGGCCAAAGTTTAAGGAAGGAGGGCGGGGAATAGAGGCAGAGAAGGCAGAGATGGGAAGAGAGGAGAGAGGACAAAATGCAAAGGACAGTCCGAGAGAAAGGAGCTGGAAATCCCCGGGTCCCTTCACAGTCCAAATCTTCTGCCTTGCTAAGATCTCAAACCCCAAGAAACTCAGGCATGAGGCTCCAACTGGGAGAACTCTGAGGGCAGTGACCATGGCTTGCTTCCTTTTGCACCCCTAGCACTTAGCATAATGCCCGGCCCACAGTAGGTGATTATATTTGCCTCCCCAGTGCTCATCACAGTAGATGCTATAGTTTTTTGCATCCCCAAGGCTTAGCACAATGTCTGGCTCACTGTAGGTATTCAATAAATGCAAGTACATGAATAGACACATGAGTCATTTTTCAGACGGGCTGTGCTCCCTGGGACACCACCCTGCCAGGCAGGGGATCCCAGGCTCCTCAAAGATGGCGGTGTCCTTGGTGCCCGATGTCTGGCAGTCCCCACCCACCAAGCTGCCTCAGTCCCTAGAGTCTGAGGCCTGAACAAGCTTAGCTCCCTGGAGCTCAGGATCACACCGGCCATGGGGAACGCATTTCAAAGCCCCTGAACCCTCAAGGGAGGACTGTGGGATGGCTGGAACTTGAGAGGAGTGGCGATTACAGAGACTGGAGGGAGGACCCCCTCACTGCTACCTGAGAAACTCACCAAGTCACCCCTCCCCATCCTGCTCTTGCTCACCCAAGAGTAAGATTTCATATTTATCTCCAAAACCTTCCATCATTGGAACAATGGCATATGGCGGATAGTGCTGGTCAAGGAAACTCAGATCCAAGTCCCACCTGTGCTACCTGCTGGCTGTGTGTCTCTGAACAAGTCATTAAACCTCATCAGCAAGGCCTGCCTACTCTCCAGCTGCTAACTTGCCTAAGTGGAGGGCGTTTCTTCATTGGCCATGCTTTCTACCTTTCCTATCGCCCAGTGCTCTCCATCCCAACTCTGACCTCCAGGATGGGAGCCAACCTTCCCATCTGGACATCAGATGTCACACGTGATCCTGACATCTACGGAAGTTACTGGCAAAAAGTCAAGCATCACAGGAGCCACCACAGCTCCCCGGGGCCCTCCGCTAGAGACCTCATTCCCACGGGCATGGAGCCACTAAGAAAGACGTCCCTGCTCTGAGCTCAGCTAATGCATCATTTCTGCTTGGGCGCCAGAGTCCTTTATAGGACCACCGAGCTGACGTCCCACCGGCCACGGGAGGTACACCTGCATGCACCTAGCCGGCCAGGAAGGGGTAGGAATCTGGGCCAGCTTCTAGGAGGAGGTACCTCCATGCTCTTTGCAAGCACCTTCCTCAGAAGCCGGAAGAGGGGCAGGCTGAGACAGACAAGTTGGCACATGTTGACTCAGCCCCCACCAGCTGCATATTCAGTGCCCTTTTGGGGGAACCTTGCCAGAATTCGCCACAGACCCTCCTTGGCCAAAGCCTTAGAAGCTCTCCTCGGGGCAGGTGGGGCCTAACCCCAGAGTGGTTGGCAGAAGGCCAGGCCAGCCCCTGAGCCAGGGGAGCCTTCTCAGGTGCCTACCCCCCTTTTCTGGGCTCCAACAGGCAGGTGCTTAATGGTCCCAGCCCGAGCACTGCAGAAAAGCACAGCCTTGGAAAGCAAGACAAATAAAAGCCACTTGGGAAGCCCTGCAGCCATTGTGGATCCTTTCTGATTGATGGTGACAGTTCTGTCCCACCCAGGCAGGCCGAGCAGCTGAGGCCTGGGAAGCAACGGAGGCAGTGGGAAGGAGGCGGGAGCTAGCCAGTTTAGCCAGGCCTGCTGGTGCCCAGGTAATGTGCCCACCTTGGGGGGGAGGAGAAAGGCTATTACACCTGGCGGCCCTGGTGCACCCGGGTACACGGCGCCTTGGCAGGAATGGCATCCACCACCCTCCCTGGCAAATGTGCCTGTTGTGCCATGTACCCCACATCTCAGCCTTCTCCGGATGCCAGACAGCAGACAGGCATCTGCTCAGAGAACAGGGCCCTGACCCCAGAGACTGCAGAAGATGAGCCATGGCTGCTCTCTCTTCTCGGGCTCCTTTACCCCAAAACCGTGTCACATGAGGCTATCCAGCACCTCCCGAGCGTTTGTCAGGGAAAGAAACTGAGGCTCAGGGTGGCAGGGGATGAGTGAGTTTGTGACAGGTCAGTAACTAGATCCCAGGTCCTAGAACACTTGGAACCTTAGCGCTGGAAAGGACTGGGGGCCCAGTGGGCAGGGACGTGGGGCCCTGACACTGCCTTTGGACACCAAACGGCCGGCAAGGGCAAGAAGCCGATTCAGCTCAATCTGACGAACACTGACGGGGTCCTTCCCAGAGACCCTGAGTACCGAGTTTAAGAGGGGGCCCTGGGCCATGGAATGTCCTCCCAGGCCAGGGGAGGCCCAATATGATCCCCCCCCAGTGTGACAAAGAGGAGGTAACTAATCTTGAGAAGCAGCGGTCAGGAGACCATGGTCTCTTGGCCCTCACCCAGGAGCCCTTGGGGCTGGGGCTTGTTCTGGAAAAAGCCTCTTGGCAGCAGCTGTCACAGTGGAAAGTCCTTCTCCAGGTGGGGCGGCTTTAACCTTGGGATCCCAGACCAAGGGCAGGGCCTCCCGGAGGGCAGAGGTGGGCCAACCTCCCGGGGGGCATCAGAGCTAATCAATAATGGCCCCTCCTGTGAAATGTCCCCTCCTTGGAGAAGCAAGGTCAGCAGGTTGCGCCCAAGCCCTGGGAAGAGAGGCTCGGCGCTGGCAACGGCACAGGAGTGAGGGTGATGCTGGCTGGAGCCGCAGGGCTCTGGGTGCGAATCCCACCTGGGCTCTCCCAAGGATGGCCAGGGAAACACCAGCTCAGTTTCCTCATCTGGGCACTTCTACTTTGTGCCGTGGGGAGGGGGGCGGGGAGAAGCGGTCTGCAAAGCTCCCGCTCTCCTTGTCTCTGGCCACAGCCCCCCGCCCCTCCTTCCAAAGCTGTTCCCAGCAGCAAAGTGAGAGATGAGGGACATGAGGGCTTCTGCCCTGCCCCCAACTCTACCCCGGGCCCTGGGATGCTGGGCGGGGGGGGGGGGAGGGGGGGAAGTGCTTCCACAGCCTCCTGGATGACATGGGGTGGGGGAGGGGGGCTCAAAGCCTCTGAGCGGTGCCGGACCTGGAACCCTCTGATCGGGCCAGAGGAGGACGGACTTCGTCTCTGGTCACCCTGGGCCTCACCCTCAGCAGGCTCTCGGGAAGCTGCCGGGAACCGGTCAGAACCCTTCGGCCGCAGAGCCTCCTTGGCTTGGCCACTTCCCCCGTCCCCCAGGACAAAGTGGAGCTGGTGCGGATCCCTGGGCCTCCTGTCGCACCGGCCCAATGCCCGTCCAGGCCACCTTCCCAGTCTCTCCCAAGGACCCATGAAGTCCGGCAGAACCCAGAGGCCCAGCAGAAGCAGCACCCAGAGCCGCCCTCCCCCCAGCTCGGGCCCCCGGGCCCAGCAGAGAAAGCCCCATGATGTTAAACAAACACCGACTCTCTGCCAGGGCGATAAGAGCAGGGAGCTGGGGGAGCCCGCCTGGCACCGCAGGGCTCAGTGACTTTGCTTTCCAGAAGGAACCGGTGGGGACCGATAAGCTCGGCGGGGGTGTCAGCTCTGGGCCCGGCCTGTTGGCAGGGGGTGAGCAGCCGGGGAGGGCTGGCGCCCGCAGGACCTCTGCCCCCCCGCCACCGCCGCCAAGGACACGTGGGGACGTCCAGCACTTGGCAGGTCTCCCCTGGCTTCCCAGGAAGCCCAGGGCCCCAGAGAATTTGCTAGAGGATCCTCTGGGCTCCTGGGGGGCTTTCCCCCCACCGGAAAACTGAGGAAACCGAGTCCCAGCGACGTCTCAGGTCACACGGCTAGCTGGTGGCCAGGCTAACATTAGGACCCAAGACTCCCGCATCCCAGCCCAGACCCCCCCAGCCACACTCTGAGGCCATTACCGAGCAGGGTGGGGTGGCCCATACACCCCCTCTACAATAGTCAAGGGGAAGGAAGCATTTATTAGGCACCTACTGCTTCAGGCACCCAAAGTCAAGGTCTGTCCTCAAGGAGTCTGGGGGAGTTAGACTGGGTCCAAACAAGCAGGTCCACACTGGAGAACCTGTGAGATCTGGGACCAGTGATAGCAGGGAGGGAGAGGGAGAGGGGGTAATTCTCCTTGGTAATTCTCCTTCCCCTCTCCCCTCCTTCCCCCCTCCAGAGGAGGCCGTGGGGGCTACCTTGGTCCAAGAAAGACGGAGGCAAAGAACACTTAGTTCATGTCGCCCCTGCTGCTCTTGCCATAAAGGAAGTCGGGGACCGGGGAACTTGGGGCTGCCCACAAAAGCCTGGGTCCCTTGGCAGGGTCCGGTAGCCCTGGGGGCAGAGCCGCCCTGGTGCCCAGGGGATGAGGCCAGGGAGGCACTCTCAAGGGAATGGGGAGTCTTCCACCCCCCCCAATGCTTCCCATTGGTCAAGAGACACACCATGGGAGGGAGGCTGGGAGGGACAAGAACACCTGGGACAGAGGAGGCTGCCCACAGGGAACATCCCCCAGCCAGGAGGAGGATTATACAGACACACTCACACACACTCACACACACTCACACTCACACACACTCACACACACTCTCACACACATTCACACACACACACACTCACACTCACTCACACACACACACTCACACACATTCACACTCACACACACACACACACTCACACACTCTCTCACTCACACACACTCACTCACACACACTCACACACACTCATACTCACACACATTCACACTCACACACACTCACACACATTCACACTCACACACACTCATTCACACTCACACACATTCACACTCACACACATTCACACTCACACACACATTCACACCCTCACACACTCACACACACACATTCACACTCACACATTCACACTCACACACATTCACACTCACACACTCACACTCACACACACATTCACACTCTCACACACACACTCACTCACACACACATTCACACTCACACACATTCACACTCACACATATTCACACACACATTCACACTCACACACATTCACACTCACACATATTCACACTCACACACACATTCACACTCTCACACACACTCACACACATTCACACTCACACACATTCACACTCACACATATTCACACACACACACATTCACACTCACACACACATTCACACACACACACACACACTCACACACACAGAGGAGCCCGGCCCTGGATGCACAAATCCAAAGCTTGCGGCTGGGGAGTCCTCAGCAAAGCCCTCTCTGACCCCCTCGAAGCCTGAAGGTCACCCAGGTCCCTCTACCTCCAAGTCCTGGCCCCTGGCCCCGGGTCAAGCTGTCCCAAAACCTGAGAAAATGGGGCTCTGGAGATGGCCACACCCTGGAGAGGGGGGAGGAGCCTCCTCCTATCTATCCCCATCATTCTTTGCCTTCATTTATTCCAGATCCCCCTCCAAGACCCCCAGAAAAATGGGCCCTTTTCTGGAGTCAAGAAGATTTATGTTCTAATTCAACCTCAGGCAAGTCACTTCTGCTCTCTGCCTCAGTTTCCTCATCTGTAAAATGGGAGCACCTACCTAGCAGGGTTTGGGGGAAGATCAAACGAGACATCTGTAAAATGCTTTGTAAACCATCCATTATGACACAAATGCCATTATTATTATTATTATTATTATTAATGATACAATGAAATAGCTGCTGGTTGAGGAGAACAGTGGAAATGACAAGAACCACCCCCCAGGAGAGAGCAGGAGCCCAGGGACTCGGAACCTGCCCGGCTGGGAGGGGAGCTGGGCAGAGGAGGCCCGGGACTGCAGCGCACAGGGGAGGGAACAGCCTGGAGAGCATTCGGGCACCGGTCGTTCACTGTCCCAGGGGACCTACTGTGCGCAGAACATTCCAAGACGAAGTAGAGGGGTCGGGAAAAACAATCCTTAAGTCCCGGCTTAGCACAGAGCCCGCCTCCTGGTGGGGCTCCAGGAACTCTGTGCCTGCGCTCGACCCATGGGTGAGATTTCCCTCTAGTGCTGCCCGAAGCAGGCCCTTCTCGGCTCTAAGTCTCCCCGCTGACACAAATGGCAGGGCAAACTCTCACACTCAATGCCAAGGTCAGGGCCGGGGGCGGGCTGCACCGTTCACCTGGTGTGCCCTCGTGTCCCCCTCCCACTTCTGCTGAGACCCAAGCACTGCCCCTTGGCCCAAACGGCCGCCTCCTTGCCCGCAGACCCCTAGCCACAAGGACACTGTGCTCGTGAGTCTCAGGGCACCCCGCCCTTGGCAAGATGAGCCTGGGAAGGGGGGCACAACACCCGGCCAGCTGCGCTTCCAGGGGCTGAGAAGGAATCTCGCCATCCACCCGCTGACACGGCTGAGAGAGCCACGGGGCAGAAGGAAGCGGGCACCTCTGGGGAAGTCATGGGGGGCGGGATCTGTCCACTATAGACTCCCAGAGCTCCCTCCCACCGGGAGACGGACAAAGGGAGAGAACAGGAAAGTTTGTCCTCCAGGAGAAGGGAATTGAACAAACATGTTGTGTCCTGCTTTCTGGAGCCCCCAAATTGGGGTGACAAAATGCACCGTGCTTTCTGGAGCCCCCACACTGGGGAGATTAAAATATCCCTTCCTAGTGAGAAGCAATGAGGCGGGACTCCCGAGGATGGTGGGAAAACGGAGTCCGTTTATTTCAAGGGCTTTCCCCTTTTTGTAACGTAACAAAAACACTGCGCATGTGGGACCACATGAACAACCTGCCATTGTACAGTTTGCCACCTGCTGCTACCCTGCCTCAATCTCCACACAGGTTGTCACCCCCCCCATGACTTCCCAGGAAAACCGGAAGCCCTTAGGGGAGCCGGGGAACTGAACCAGACTTTGTCAGCCCTCTGGGTTGGAGGGTCCCCCCCACCGTCTGTGGCCCCCTACACAAACATGCCCTCACGGAGCTGGGAGGGAGAGCTGACCTGCCTGAGAGCCGGGGTCCATCAAGGTCACCGAAGGCCAGGACCCCAGGACAAACCAACCGAGGAGACGTTTAAGAGGAGAAGATGTCGCGGTTTACCACTTAGCTTTGGAAAATCCCCATCACAGTCACAGCAGAGGAGACGTCATCGTCACAGAGACTTGGGACCCCGAGTCCCATGGAAGCCATCGGTCGCCCGTGGCCATCAAAAGAACAGACTGAAGGGCACTAGAGGGAGGGGGCTGTGGCGCAGAGCCCGGACAGACCCCAGATCTGCAGCTCTGCTCACTTCCGGGGCCACAAAAACATGAGTCATGAAGAAATGTGTATTTAAAAAGTTAATATCCGTGTATAACCAGAAAAAACATAAGCAAACAAAGAACATACTAGGAAGGACATTGAGATCCTGGAGAGTTCCATGCTGGGGCAACCAAGAGCCGGGGGGAATGGGGGAGCTTAGCCCAGAGAAGAGGACGCTGAGAGACCCCCCCAGTTGTTCCAGAACTCAGAGCCCACGTGAGAGAGATCGGACTTCTTCTCGAGCTTGGAGAGGAAAAGGAGCAGCCATGTCGGAGCTGCAGGGGAACGGCAAAGAGAGCTCCCCGGGGGAGACCTTCCTAAGCAAAAGCTGGCCCAGAAAAGCCCGGGCCCCTTCGGGAGGTAGGGGGGCCGCAGGCAGAGGTCAGGAGACCGTGGCTGGAAGTGATGTCGGGCCGTTCTGTCCCGGCCTCAGAGGCCCCGCCAGCTCCAGGCTCAGTAAAATGTGAGGTGGAGGAAGCAGGGACCAGCTGAGCATCCAGAGATGGGCAGCCCTAACCACGGACGAGCGAGGGAGTGGGCGGCCCAATGGGCAGCTTCTGGTGCCCAGGGAAGATCACTGGGCCAAGGATTCAGCAGAGAGATCCACCAATGACAGAGCTAAGGAAGGGGAAATCCCTATCCCAATGGCATCCTGGATACTCTGTTCCTTTCTACCCATATGACAATGGATCAGTCCCTTTGACACTTGGGGAGTTTCCTCAGTTTCCTCCCCTGCAAAATGTGGGTGGGCTGGATGAGCTCCAATCCCCAAACAATTAAATCCACAGGCTGTGCCAGGGACCCAGGTAGCCCCTGCACTGGGGAGCCTGTGGGCCATCGGGCAGATAAAGCCTGTACCCAGATGCCCCTGAAGCATCTCGGGAGCAATTTCAGGAAGGAGGGAAGGCTATGAATAGAGGTAAGCTGGGGGGTTGGGGCTGAGCCTTCAAGCTGTGGGCTGAAGCTTCCTCCCAACCCTGACCAGGCCCCTGGAAGCCTCTGCCTGAGAATTTCTGCCAAACGCTTCCGAGGCTCTTTGGGCTGGGAGTGTGGGCGACGGGCATCCCACCCAGGCCGGGCAGCGGGAGTCTGCGGCATCACCTGGGTGCGGCGAGATGCCCCGTGGGGCCCAGGTAGACAGACAGACGGTCCTCTGCAGTGGCCCCCCTCCCCTTAATCTGGTGTTTTCCTTCTTGGGGATATTTGAGCCCCGCTTCTTGGGAGTGGCCCCGGGCTTGACTGAACTTGGCTCAAAGGCACTTTCTTTCCTCATTTCTTTTGTACCATTCAGCTAGCACCCTTCCTTCCCCGAGCCTAGCCTGCCTGCCCCCTCCCTCCTCTCTCCCTCCTCCCCCTCAGCAAACTCCCTTCTCCTGCCCCTTGCGCTCTAGGGACCCAGCTCATCAAACGCTTCTATCTCCCCCCCCCCCGCCCCACTACCCAGCAGTAAAGGAAAACAGACCCCTGGATCTGGCCTTCAAGGCTCTGCCAGACCTGTTTCTTATGCCCTCTCCAGCCTGACCTTCTGCTAGTCTGTCCCTTTCCATTCCCTGCACACCGACCGGTCCCTGAAGGCCCTTCCTGCCTCTTGCTTGGCTCTGGCTGGTTCCCTCTCACGGGACTTTCTCCACTCCGTCCTTGGTCTGACGGCATTCTACCATCCTTTGAGGACCTTGGAACAGGCCACCTTCCTGACCCCTTCTCTCCAAGGCCGAGTGGTCCCATGGGAAGAGCCCGGGCCTTGGAATTGGGAACCTGGGCTTGCTAGCTTGGAGACCTTGGGCTTCCACAAAACCTGAAGCTTCCCTTTCCCCAACTGTAAAATACAGGTAGTGCTGGTCTCTCCCAGCCTCACTTTAGGCCATGGTCTCCTGACCTTTGCCTGCAGCCTCCCTGCCTCCCAAAGGAGCCCAGGCTTTTCTAGGCCATCTTTTGCTTAGGAAGGTCTCACCTGTGGAGCTCAAATATCCCCAAGAAGGAAAACATCCAAATTAAGGGGAGGGGAGGCCGCTGTAGAGGCCTGTCTGTCTGTCTGCCTGGGCCTTGTTCCACCATGCCCACGGGGCATCTCGCCGCACCCAGGTGATGCTGGCTGCAGAGTCCCGCTGCCCGGCCCGGATGGGATGCCCATCACCGGCACTCCCAGCCCCAACATTGCCACTCCCTTTCCTCTCCGGGTCGAGAAGAAGTCAGATCTCTCTCATGTAGGACAGGCTCCAAATTCCTGAAGACTATGGGGGATCCCTCAGTCTCCTCTTCTCCAGGCTGAGCTCCCCCAATTTCCCTAGATCCCCTGACTAATAAAAACCAGAAGAAGAGGGCCACGGTTCTTTGGGGTTCTGAAGAAAGCGCCTTCCTTCCTGAGCTCATTTGATCCTCCCAACATTTCTGTGTTGGGTTTTACAGATGAGGAAACCGAGGCTAAGAGAAGTTACGTGACTTGCCCAGTGAGTGCTGAAGGTGAGATTCTAGCCCAAGTCTTCCATCTACTAGGGCACAGATTGGAGACCAAAGACAAGCAACAAAGCCCCAAAGCAGGAGTGAGATCACTGATGAGCTGCGTATTGCTCAGCTGTACCCAGCCCCACTCATGGAGACCAGAAGCCAGGGCCCTTTCTTCACCTCCTCCAGCAGTGGATATTTTGGAGGGATGAAGGTGCCCTGTCAGCTGCTCACCCACTGAATGGAGTGGGGGGCACGGAGAGGCTAAATTCCAGGGGGCTCTGCTCCTCCAGCCAAGCCCAACCCAGCCCAAGGAGGTGCACACTTGTGGTCCTTGCAGTGACGTCTCCCCTTGCCGTGGTGTGATTCCTAAGGTTCTCAAGCAAAGAACCAAGTCCCCGTCCTGTCACTAAATATCCTGGGAATTTGGCCAAGCCTCTTGCTCTTGCTGGGCCGGGATGATCTCTGAGGTTCCACCCAGTGCTAAACCCTGGGATCTTACCATGTCTGTGATGAAAGATAAAATGGCAGCATGCACAAAGTGGCCAGAAAAGCAGGAGGATCTTTTGGGCATATTGGGAAGGAGGAGACCTCAGCTTTGTGAACCTCTTGTCCCTGTCACTAGGCTTCGATTCCCCCCATCTCTGTAAGTCTAACAGCATTTGCCCCCTCTCTCTAAGCACCCAAACTAGCAGGAGTCAAAGTTCTGAGCACCACTGTTTGGGGAGGTGGTACTGAGATGGTGGAGGAGCAAGTTTAGCCTCCCTCCTTCCCAGAGATGGAGAGAATGTGCCAGACTGAGCCCTGCCTGGGATAAGACAAAGCACAGTCAGTCCTTTCTCAGCCCAGGCCAGCAAAGTGTAAGCAACAAAGGAAGCTGTGAATACTGGGGATAGACAGGAGCAATAGTGAAGAGCATCCCCACATGGAAAAGCTGAGTGCCCGGGCTGGATAAAGTCCCAGCGCAGAGTCACCTAAAGGTGTGAGACTGAGGGCCAGCGGGTGGCTCTATCATGCATTATCCCATTGTAGTTTATTTATTTGGACTGAAGGAGTGGATGTCATCCAGGGGTGGATGACATGAGGTGCTGAGCCCTAGTCTGGGTATCAACAAGAAATGAGCAGCAACTGATTGGTTTTGACTCTCGGAGCAAAGCAGAATCTTATTCCCAAAGTCTACAGAGGAATAACCAGGGTAGGAATCCCAAACCAAATCAAAGAACATCACCATAAAAAGCTCTTATGGTGACAGGGATGCTCAAGATACAAACCAAAAAGAAGAAAGTGGCTCCAAAAATATTTACAAGCAAAGACTCAGAGAAACATCACTTGGGAACAAATTCAGAAATAGAATTCCAGGAAGAGATGAAACAAGAATTTAAAAACAAAGAGTTAAAAATTTTTTTTGTGATATGAAGTGAGAGCAGTGGAAGAAAAGATTATAAAAGGAATTATCAGCTGAGCATAAGCAACAAGCTACCTGAAAATTACAATGGACCAGAAAGAAGCCAATGACTACATAAAGCAACAAGAAATATTTAAACAAAATCAAAAAGGAGAAAAAATTATATAAACTACCTCCTAGAAAAAATAATTGAGCTGAGAAACTGGAAAGATAACATAACCATCATGGAACTATATGAAATTCCTGGCCAAAAGAAGTCGAGGCATCAGATTTCCAAAAATTATAAAACCACTCATATCTCAGAACCTGGGGACAAAGTGGAAATAGAAAATATCCACCTCATGAAAGAAATCCCCAAATGAAAAATCCCAGGACCAGAATAGCCAAAATCCAGAGTTCCCGATTAAAAAAACAAAACAAAACAAAACAAGAAAACCACTGCAAGCAGACAAAAGGAAAGAATTTGTGAACTGAGGGGCCACAGTCAAGATCACACAAGATTTAACAGTCATCACAATAAAGGAGCAGAGAGCTTGGAATGCAATATTCCAGAAGGCAAAGGACATTATGTCTAAGAATAACTTAACTTGCAAAACTGAACATAATTCTATAGGGAAAAGTTTTACCTTTAAAGAAAGAGCAAAACATATAGATATAGATATATAGATATATCTTTTTGCCATGGCAAAGAATTGGAAACTGAAGGAGTCAAAGTGATGACATGTTTCCTATTTCCTGACACGAGGTAGGCTCAGAGGGAGGAGTGAGAGACATTTTAGACTCAGCTGGTGTGACAATCATTTTCTTCAACTTAACAAATTTATAACAGAGTTTTGTTTTTGTTTCTCTTTCAAGGGAGTGGGGAATTGGGAGGAAGAAAGCTGGGGGGTTGTTGATTTGTGTATATATATATATATATATATATATAAAGAGAGAGAGAGAGACAGAGAGAGACAGAGAGATAGAGAGAGAGAGAGACAGAGAGAGAGAGAGAGAGAGACAGAGAGAGAGAGACAGAGAGAGACAGAGACAGAGACAGAGACAGAGAGATTTTTACAAAAGAGCTCTGCTTGCTATTACCCATCCATGCAAATGTCAGTGCTATCACCAGAGATACTGAAATTCTTGGCTGGGGCTGCCGCGCCTCTGCCCATCAGGACCATGTGAGAGTGACATGAGCACGGACCATGAACACAGCGTTTCCCTCCCTCAGGAATGTGGCTGGATAAGGCTATCAGAGAAGGCAGGATGACAAACCAGGGAGGTAGTGGAAAGAATCCTAAGGGGTCTTGAGATGTGGGTGCAGGGACTGGTTCTTCACCAACTCACTGTGACTTGGGGCAAGTCCTTTGCCCTCCTTGGGGCTTCCATAAAATAAGGACAAAGGATTGAAAGTATCCGAGTTCTCTCCCAGGCATAAAATTTTATCCTGCCCTGTGTTCTATCCTTGAGAAGCTTCTAGTGCAGCAAGGGCCAAGAGAAGCCCCATTCTAACATGCTGAATAAAGTAGAGAAGGAAGGACTTGCTCACTGAGGAACCCCAAAGCACCAGGGAGAATATAATAATATAATATATGTATATATCCACATAAGTATGTGTGTTATATATATAAAACTAGAAGGGGCTTCCCCAGCTGCTTGGAAGAGGGGCATTTGAGGTAAGCCTTGGGGGAAACAGGCAGAGATGAGGAGTTTATGTGAAATGGGTAGAGAGAGGAAGAATATCCATGGTTTCCTAGATTTTACCTTTGTTGGAATCTCAAAGCACTCTAGGTCATTGCTGCAAATCTTGGCATCCCTAAAACTTGAACAAAAAGGGGCCCTCAGGGCAGGCCCCAAATGTCACCACTATCACCACCACTACCACTATTACTACTACTTCTCTTTCTTCTCCTCCTGCTTTTCCTTTTCTTCCTCTTCCTCCTCCTCATCCTCTTTCTCTTTCTCATTCTCCCTATTCTTATGCAAAGCTACCTCAGAGGCATCTGGAGCCCATGCCAGTGCCTCAGCAGCAGGGCTGCTGTGGTTAGGCCTGCCCTGGGGAAACCCTAACTCAAAGTGTTGGAGGTGGAGGAAGAGATGGGATTCAAATAGGCTAAATTTACATAATTTTATGAGGAAAAACCCCTAGGGGGGTAAATCCAGGAGCATCCCTATTTATTGGAGTCTTCAATGGACACACAAAGGAGCATCAAACAGGTGAGGCATGAATTCTGAGCAAGCATCAACCCCGGATTGAGTTTAGGGCTGTTCCTTTATAAGCTAAATCTGAAGCTGGTTCCCAGAGGATGCAGGAGGTAGGAAGGTAACCAGTAGCCAACAAAGGGGCCATGGACAGGTCTAAAGTGGAGTCATAACCCACAAAGCCCCGCTTCATCAGATTCTGAACCAGATCACAGGGATTCAAGCCATATGCTCCTTTTCAAACATCACTGTTGTCCTCATCTGGCATGATCCCCCAAACTGCCCTCATTGATCAACCGACTTGCCATGTGACAAGAACAAAGTACACAACAAAGAACAAGTACAAAGATTCAGCAGGCCCAGATCTCAAGGATCTTGATTATGGGATCAGCAGGTTGTTCTTTAAATCAATACAAAATAACTCAAGTGGATTTGCATCCTGTCATGTATTCAATAGGAGAAGACAAGAATAGCCTCACATGCCAGGTGATTCTTAGATGACTTTGAAAGGAAATTTGAGAGTATAAGAGGGAGAAGGTGGGAGTATTATTGATGTGGGGGGGGGCATTCTAGGCAAAGGAACAAAGACAGGAGACGGGGTATCAGCTTAGAGAGCCAGCAAGAAGGTCAATGGGGTGGGACAATGGTATATGTGAAGGGGCATGAGGTAAAACAAGGCTGGAAATATAGGTGGGAGGAAGGTTGAGAAGGGCTTTCAAGGCCCAGCTCTGTATTTAAAGAAATTGAAGAGTAATAGGGAGTCACTAGAGTGTATTAAGCAAGAAGGTGACATAGTCAGAATTGCTTTTTAGGAGGTCTCTCTTCTTCTGGAGGCATCTGCATTTCTTCAAGGTCTAGTTTAGGAGACATCTCTTCGCATCTGACCTGTTCCAGCCACTCTGGTCTGATCTCTTTTGTAACCTTCTTCTTTCTGCTGTATGTTAGAAATAGATGGATAGATAGATATACATATGGATATGTTTGTAACTCACATACACATTGTTATTGTTGTTGACTGAACTGTTCAGTCATGTCTGACTCTTTCTGACCCCATTTGGGGTTTTCTTTGTAAAGATACTGAACTAGTTGGCCATTTCCTTTTCCAGCTCATTTTACAGATAAGGAAACTGAGGTAAATGGATTAAGTGACTTTACCAGGGTCACACAGCTAAGAAATGTTTGAGAATATGAGTCTTCCTAACTCTAGGCTTAGCACACTATCCACTGAGCTACCTAGCTACCATATATGTGTGTATTTGTGTGTGTTTGTGTGTGTGTGTGTATAAAGACATATATATCTTGGCCTCAGGTTCTTCATCTACAAAATTAGGAAGATGATTTAGATGGCTCTGAAATCCATTCTAGTTCAGGAGCTATTATCCTAGGATTCCATGGGTCTAGGATTCTTATCTTTCCTCCTTAAATTCCTCAAAGGCAGATATCTTTGTATTCTTACCATGAAACATAAGGTCTTGCACACAGCAAAGGCTAAACATTTATTGAATTGGATGTAAATAACAATTCTATTCCTATTGAAAAGCTCTTTCCACAATCACCATAATTAAGCATATTGAAACAAAAATATTTCAAATCCCATGATTTTGCAGATGCAAAAAAGGGCTTTGACAAAGTATAATACTTATTCATACTAAAAATCCTACAAAGAACATATAGGCATAAAAGGTCCCTTTTAATTTTTCTGGAGGGGGAATCTTTTTAATGTCATAAATATTAATATCATAAAAAGTATTTATCTAAAACCCAAAGGCAAGAATTTTATGGAATGGGAATATTCTAAAAACTTTCCCAATAAATATGAGAATATTCTCTTCACTCCTAATTGATATAGTTCTGGAAATACTAGCAAAAGCAACAAGACAAGGGAAAAAATTAAAAGTGTAAAGATAAAAAGGAGCCAAAACTATCTTTATTTGCTGATTAGATGATAAAATACTTAGGAAAACCTAGAGAATCAGCAAGAATACTAATTGAGAAAAATAATAGCTTCAGGATATAAAACAAACCTTCAAAAATCAACAGCATTTCTATATAATAACAAGATCTAAGAAGCAATCAAAGAAAAGCAAATTCCATTCTGAATAATTACAAAATGCATAAAAGTACCAGTGAATCAACCTACCAAAGCCCACAAAATACTTGCATAGATTCAATTACAAGGTCTAGTTTAGGAGACATCTCTTCGCATCTAACCTCGTTCCAGCCACTTTGGTCTGATCTCTTTTGTAACTTTCTTTCTATTGTATATTAGATATAGATGGATAGATAGATATGCACGTGTATATGTCTGTGTATACCCATGTACAGGTTGGTGTCGTTATTGTTGTTCAGGCATGTCTAACTCTCTCTGACCCTATTTGGGGTTTTCTTTCCAAAGATATTGGACTGGTCGGCCATTTTCTTTTCCAGCTCATTTGAGCATGTTCCTTCTCAATGAACCTTAGATTTCTCATCAGTAAAAAGGGAATAATAACAAAACCCACCTCCTTGGATTTGGGGGAGAAAATAAAGGAAAAGAAAAAGGTGAAATTAGGACCCAAGATTTCACACTCCAAATCCTATGCTTTTCTTCTGTATCACACTGCCTCTCATTATAACTTAAATGGAAAACCTAATGGTCAACCGTTTCCAGAATTTTCATGAGCAATAACTGAGGGATTCTTGAGTAAATCTGGCTTTGCAGGCCCAAGGGCAGACCCAAAGTTACAATCAACAGAGAACAGACCTCAAGCAGAGAAAGGAGATATCCTCTATCCTCACCAACTAGCAAACTCTGACCACCATCTAGATGACTCATGTCAGGGGAAGGTCAGAGCTGATACTCTTGGCCAAGGGCTTACTTTGGAACCCCCTTCAGTCCTGGTGGCTCACTCTCTGTTCATCATAAAATTCAAAAGGATCAACCAGTGGTCCTTAGAGCCTTAAAACCCCAACTGGACTCTTTGAAATGTCCTTCGCTGGCACAGCATCCATTGAGGTCCACAATGCATAGAACTTTCTAATCCTTCCCAGGGTCAAGTGTGGAGCTCTGCACCCCATAGCACTGCATAAATGATTGATATGAATAAATGGGTTTATGAATGAATGCCTAGATGGATGAATGAATAAATGAATGGATAGATGCATGCAAGCATGGAAGGTTGAATGAATGTGTGCATGCATGAAAGAATAAATGGATGGGTGGATGCACGGGAGGAGAAATAAATGAATGTATGAATGAATGGATGCATGGAAAATTGAATAAATGAAAGGACGGATGGATGGATGGATGGATGAGTAAATGTTGAAAACTAGGCATATGTAAAACTAGACGTGGGGCCCAGCATTGGAGCAGACACAGTTCATGTCCCATTTAAGAGCTTAGAAACTGGCTCAGGAAGCCAAGGGGAACTGAAAATGGGAAGGAATTGTAGTGGGAAGGAGCAGCCCCAAAGTGTAGATGTGTCCTTAAAATAACTATGGCAAACTCTTAAAATATCTGTGGCTAAACTGTTTCTAAGAGCAGATCCAACTTCAAGGACTGGCTAACCAGGGCTCAAGATTTCACACGCAGCCAAGACCATCCCAGGGATAATTCTGTCTGTTCAGATAAGGGATCGGAGGCTCCCAAAGTACCCACTATGTGTGTTTGGGCTCCCTGGGGATCATACTGCTTCCTGAGTCCCATGGAGGCCCAAGACCTGGGTAGAACATCGAAGCTGGATGAGATTTCAGAGACCACAGAGTCCAGTCCAGTCCTGAGGAAGGAATTCTGGGAACAACTCTTAACAAAGCCTTTCACCCATTTTCTCAGCAAGCCAGGGAGCCCTCACTGCTTCTCATGGCTTTGGGTGACCCTTGACCAGACCTCCCTAGGACAGGGCCAGATCCAGTCCCTGCCACCTATCTTTGGTGGGCAGCATCCAAATGAACACAGATGTGTAAAGCACTCTGGCCCTACCATCTGTCTGTGCTGCCTCAGTTTCTCCACCTGCAAAATGAATCGACTATGTCTGTTTAGTGTGCCAAGGTCACCCATTAAAACAAACTCTCTTCCCCCCCCATTAATAGATAAACACCTTATTCAGAGTCCATTGTTTTAGTTGTACTTCTTAAAGAATACCCCAGCCTTCTTTCCCTGCCTGCTATCAGCCCCTTAACATCAGTTCTTGCTTCAGGTCGCTCACTTCTGTTTGAGGTAAGTCACATTTCCTAATAAGTCCCATGGTTCACCATGGCCAAAGGATCCAACATCCCATGATCATTCTCCTGGTAACGAGCCTCCTGTCTTGGCTGGGGTGGCCTCCAGATCCCACTCAAAACTTCCCTGATTTGGCCTCCTAGAGGCCAGGGATGTCCCCACTGGCATCAGGGGCTGGCTTCTTTTTGCCCCTGCCCACCTCCTGCCCACCAGGCTGCCCTTAACTGCTTCGGTCGTACCATCCAGCAGGTGCACGCTCGAAAAAGGAAGCTCCCAGTTTTTGCATCAGCTTGAACTGGACATCCAGGGTGAAAGGAACCTCAGCAAAAGTGAAACTGGAGATGTGCCCTCCAAACCCAAGCCAGGCAGCTCCGAGATGGGCCATTCAGCTGCTCCCACTCCCACTCCCCTCAGAAAGCTGGGACAGAGCCCCCAGGAGGAGACAAGCACTCTGATCCCTGCCCCCCACCCCATCCATAGCGATAGCTGCTGCTGGCAGAGAGGAGACCAGAGGGGGGAGAGGGGAGAGGAGGAAATGGGGAAGAGGGACAGAAGAGAGGGAGGGAAGGAGAAAGGGAGAAAGAAAAACACACACACAGAGAAAGAGAGACAGAGGCAGAGACAGAGACAGAGAGACAGAGAAATAGAGAGACAGAGATAGAGACACAGAGAAAGTTCATCCCCATCTTTAATCTATGGTTGCTGTCCTCCAGGCTATGTCTGATGAAAGCAAAGCCCAGGGAGACCCACAGGTGCCCAAGCCTGCAACCTCAGCCACAATCCCATTTCTATAGTGCCCCAAGATCCCATCAATCGACTCCTTTGGAGTTTGTGGTCCACCCAGACCCAGACCTTTCTTCAGAACTCCTGCTGCCTGGCCCCACCTTCCCCGCTTGTAGAGCTGACTTTTGGTGCCCGGGTGCCAGGCTTTGCCCCCATCCTTGTCGAATTTTATTCCACTAGCTGTAGCCCAGCGCTCTGGCCAGCCGGCCAAGAGCCTTTGGGAGCCTAACTCTGACATGACATCCTTGAGTGTGTTAGCCCCGCCCCCCCCAGCTTGACTTTGAAGACAATGCATTTCATCTCGGCCTCTTACCCAAGCCTCTGATGACAACATGAAGCAGTCTCAAGCCAAGGCCAGAGCCCTGGGTCCTTCACCAGAGAGCCCCTGTGGCCCTTCCCTGGAGACCCCCTGCTCTGCCGACCCATTAATATCCCACTGTTAGGACTGAATGTCCAGATGAGATTGTCTCCTCCCCGTCCATCATTTCCAGAGCAGGCTGAGAGTCTTCCTCCCCCCAGCTTTCTCCCTCCCCCACCCCCGCACAGCTAAGGCCAAGACCAGCTCTTTCTGTCTCCCGGTTAGTTGGTCCTGCCAGCAAAGGAGCAGTGGCCGGGGCTGGCCCTCTGAGATCACCGCCTCCTGGTCTCCCCTCCCCCCACCCTTTGCCAGTGTGCCCCGCACTTCTCCCGGATGGGGGGAGCTCTCTGGTCCCCTTTCTGGGACCTCTCTCCCCTCTTGTGTCACTGTCTCTCCAGCAGGTGGCTCAGCAGTCACATCTGCCCTTTGGCTCAGGACCCGGGGGCCGTCTGCTTGTGTCCTTACTTGCCTCTCAGTCGTTTGTTGGGTCACTTTCAGGAGAAAGATATAAAGGGGGAGGTTGAGTGGTTGGTCCACCGTCACCCCACATTCAGGGTCCTCTGCCCTAACCACTACCCTGCCTTGCCCCACTCGGGGTGCCAGGATTCTTTATCCCATCCCATTCAGGAGAAGCTCAGAGCCCAGGTTTGAGCCCCAGGGCCTGCCGATGCTCAGGAAAGGCTCTTTGACCCTTCTCGACCCCATTGCTGGTTTTCTTGGCAGAGATACTGGGCTGGTTTGCCATTTCCTTCTTCAGCTCATTTTACAGATGAGGAAACTGAGGCAAACAGGGTGAAATAACTTACAGGGTCAGACAACTAATAAGTATCTGAGCGGATCCAAACTGAGCTTTTCCTAACTCCAGCCCCAGGGCTCTTTCCACTGAGCCACTGCCTGGATGGATTCAACTAAAGGAGGAGAAACAGGCCCAGAAGGCCAGAGGGAGAGAAGAAGAGCCTGGCACCATGGAGCACCACCAGCTCCAGTCCTGCCCGGCCTGCGGGGGCCTCTGCACTGGCTCCTCTCCCGGGAGGCTGGAGGGGGGTGGGGAGAGGAGGGGACAAGCCGCAGTTATTCGTCTCCCAAGCATGTTTCTGTTGACAATAAACTCTGGGAGGACCAAGAGCCGGGCCAAGGAAGGGGGCAGGGCGAGCCTGAGAGCCCGGTCAGTGACTGATCAGCCCCTCCCGAGGTGGGGGCGGGGCTCTTCCCCCCTCCAGAAGGTGCTGGGGATGCACCTGAGCTGGGAAGGGCAGGAGAGACTGGGAAGGGGGGAGGGGAGGCTCGCAGAACTGGCTGGTTCTGGGTCTTATTAGGAGGCAGACCTCAAACAGAGGCAGGTTCCCCAGCCTCAGCCTCCTCCCTGGGCCTGCCTGCCTGGGGCAACCACTCCAAGGGGCCCAGGATGGGGGAGCCAAGGGCTCCAGCCCCTCTGGACCCCGGCTCCTCCTCTGTCAAAGGGGAGGGTAGGACTTGATCACTTGATCAATAAGCATTTATTAAACACATTTATACACTAGGTGCTGCACTAAGCACTGAGGTTACAAGGAAAGGCAAAAGGCAGTTTCTGCCCTCGAGGAGCTTAGAATCTAGCCTGGAAATAATATGCAACAAATCTGTACAAGAAGTTCTGGACTGGATAAAGAGGAAGTCATGGCAGAGGGAGGGCTTCCTGGAGGAGGAAGCCAAGAGTGCAGCAGTAGGAGCTGGGAGAGGGAGGGCCTTGGTGGGACAGCCAGGAGGCTGGGACCCAGACCCAAGAGAATTTGGGGAGTGGGCTGTGAGATCCATGGTTAGGAAGGGCCTTGAAGGCCAAACAAAGCATTTTGGATTTGCTCCCGGACGTGAGAAGGAGCCACTGAGGCTGATGAGGAGGGAGTGACTCACTGAGACCAGCTTCCTTCCTTCTTTCCTAGGTGGCCCCTCCAAGGTCCCTTCTAACATAAGAGGGTCGTGCCCTTGGGGAGGGCAGAGTTCATTCAGGGGATGGGGATCTGGGTCTCAGACCCACACACAACCAAGCCCAAGGTGTGCCAGGGCCCTGAGGAGGTGGGGCGAGGGGAGGGGACTGCCTTGGGGAGGAGCCTCTGATCTGGGGGGAGGAGCTGGCTAGAGAGGCCTGGCCTTCAGGGACAGGATATCCTCCCTGGGAATGTTTGGGTTAACTCCATGGCCCCATTCGATGCCACTGAAGAAATGTTTATGGAAGGCCCGCTGGGGCCTCAGGCCGGGCAGGGCACCTGGGGGCCGGCAGGGGCAGGGGTGGGCATCAGGAACCGGCAGGGACCAGACATGACCCTGTCAGGCTGTCCCAGCTGCCCCAGCTCAGCTTGTGGAGCACCTGCTGTGGGCGAGCCCTGCGGGCCACCCTGCTGAGGGACCCCCCTGCCAAGGGACCACCCGGCCGGGGGACAGGAGATCCGGCCCAGGACAGGAGGCTGGAGGACCATTCCGCCTGGGATAGCACTGAGACATGGCTCGTGGAGGCCAGCCTGGAAGCAGGGCCTTTGTTTCCTTACCCTAAGCCCACCCCAGGCCTCCTGCTCCTTCTGGGTACAATCCCTTCACAGCTAACACGGGCCACTTAAGGGGCCTCCTGGAGAGAGAGACTCCTAGGCCAGAGGGTGACAGAGGGCGAGGACTTGGGGGTTGTGCCCTCAGAGTTCTGGAGCAGGAATGCCTTCGGACACGGGGACCCCATGCTCAAACCTTCCTGCCCACCCCGGCCCAAGAATACAGGGGCTCTGGGCCCTGGTAGGAGCTGCCTCCAAGCTCAGCCTCCCAAGCCACAGGAATCCAAGCTCAGGAAGCTTCTTTGAGCCTGCAGTCTGACAGCTGGGAAACCGCCCCAGAGGGGCGCACTTGCCCAAGGCCCCCCCCACCTGGCAGTAGCAAGGCCTGACCTTGAATTCACATCCCTGCTGAAGACTCTGGGCTGGGCTTGGGAGGGCAAAGAGCCTCCCCCACCCCAGGCTTACTTCCCTCAGCAGAGCAAGGCAGCCACAAAGCCCTCACCTCCTTCCAGGCCAGAAATGCTCTTGGTAAGAAAATTCCCAGAGTAAAAACAATTGAAATCAGGAAGAAGCCCACTTGCAAAGCCACGCTTCCTGTGGGCGGGCAGTGGCGGAGGCAGCAGAAATGAGCTGGCCAGCAGGATGGCAGAGAAGGCTCTGCGAAGGGCCCAGATAGAGCAGGCCGGCCGCTGGGAGGGCCCGCAGAGAAGGCCGGAGCCTCCAGCCTGGGTCCCCACACTCAGGGCGGCCCCAAGCCTTCTGCTGGGAGCTGGGGAGGATCCAAGAATCCAGCTCGGCCTCCCCTGGAGTCCCCCCACCAAAGAAACCTGCTCCAGTAGTCTGCCAGTGGGCATCTGACATATCTATAATATGCCCAGCTCTGGACCAGGCTTCCTTGGGGTGGGGGTGGAGGTGGTGAGGGCTCCAGCCACAGGCACCCATTCCTGTGGGAAGAGTATTCCAGGAGCCCAGAGACAGACAGAGCAGCCAGCTGCCCACACTGCAGCCAGAGGGAGATGGGCCCAACTAGAGCAAGCCGGCAGCCCCTGCCTCCAACAGCTAGCTGCCACCATGGCATCAAGAACTGAGCCGCACCCCCTCACTGCACGGGGAGGGGCCTGGAGATCAGAGGCAGCCTCAGGTGGCAAGAGGCCTTCCCCAGGAGCACAGCTAATAAAGCAATCAGCTAAGGAACATGTACTGTGGACCAGGCTCAGTTCTGGGCACTGGGGGGGGGGGACACCCAGAGAGGGTGCCTCCCCTTCTAAAGGAGAGGAAATTCTACCAGGGATGTATATAGGTCAGCCTGCTGTCACCCTAAGACCAGAGCTTCCTGCCCTTCTCACTTCCTGCCGGCCCTCTCCCCTCCCCCAAGCATCTCCTAATTCTGGGCAGAGCTTGAAGGTCACAGGAGGACATAAAAGAGCCCAGAACAAGAGAAAGAAGGAGAGAAGAGCTAGACTTATATCCCTGATCCGCAATCTCAGGCAAGTCATGTTGCCTGCCTAAGCCTGCACCTCCAAAATGGACAAGATGGGGCCTTAAAGGTCCTTCCTGGCTCCAGGGAGCCTTGGGCAGCTTCCTCCGAGGAAGGTTTGGGGGTTGATCCTGGCAGAGAAGAGGGACAGCATGGCCAGCAATGTGACAATAGCTCCCTCTCCTCTCTAATTCTAGAGCATGATGAGAACATTCAGCACCCCCAGAAATCACAGGAAGGAGGGCAAAAAGGCCTCGGCTGGGATGGGGGAAGGGAGCTGAGAGGACAGGCCACCTCTTCTGTCTCCAGGGCTCTTTTAAAGGCAGGAGCCCTAGCAGTCCTAGGGCAGGGGTCACAGCACCTTGCTTGGAATCCCAGCCCTGCCATCTGCCTACTGAAAGTGTGATTTTGGATGGGTCCCTTGTCCTCTTTGGGCAGAATTATTCTAAACTGTAATGTGACCAGTTTGGTCTTTGACTGCAGGACCCCATTACAAGGCATGAACCCCAAGACCATTAAAAGCAGCAGGAAAAAGGCCCATTCACATGAAGATATTCACCCAACACTTCTGGTGACAGCAGTAAAATGCACTGGGGAAGGGCTACCCATAGTTTGGAAGAGAAATGTCATAGGAATCACTTAGTGGCTCTAAGAAATGAAGAAAAGATAGGGAAGAACTAAAGCAGAGAAGTCAGCCAAATAAACCCAGCTACTATAGCAATATAAAGAAAAACTACTCCACAAGACATCAGTATTCAGATTAATGGAGTGGTCAATAGCAGAAGCCCAATGGTCACCTTCTATCCCATAGGGAAGTGATGGACTAGTGGGTTGAAATGGTGTGACAAGCAAGATGAGTCCATTGAAAAAGATTTGAGGGGATGTGGGTCAATTGGGGAAATGCTGAATCAGTTGAATTATATGATTGTAAAAGGATACTATTGTGCTATAAGAAATGATGAGCAAGATGATTAGAGACAATCCTGGAAAGACTTATATGAACTCTTGCAAAGTAAAGTGAGAAAAACATTGTATACAGAAATTGTATGATGATCAACTATAATAGAACATTGTATACAGTAATAGCAACATTGTATGATGATCAACTATAATAGAACATTGTATACAGTAATAGCAACATTGTATGATGATCAACTATAATAGAACATTGTATACAGTAATAGCAACATTGTATGATGATCAACTATAATAGAACATTGTATACAGTAATAGCAACAATGTGTGCCTCAGCATTACAATGATTTAAGATAGTTCCAAAAGATTCCACCTCCAAGGAAAGAATCACAGAGTCTGAGTTCACATCAAAGCAGACTAACTAACTATTTTCATTTTTTGTTGTTTTTGTGGTTTTCCCCTTTTGTTCCATTTCTTTTTTCACAACACAATTATGAGGAAATTTGTTAAACGTGATTGTATAAGTGTACACTTATACAATCACGTTTAACAAATTTCCTCCTAATTGGATTGCTTACTTTCTTGAGGAGGGGGAATGGAAAGAGGAAGGGAGGAATAAAAAGTCAAAACTCAAAATCTTACAGAGATGAATATCAAAAACTATATATGTAATCGGAAAGAATAAAATACTGTTAAGTTAGAGAGAGAGAGCCGTCTATTGGCTTTAGTCAACTGTCCTTGTTTCAAGGTCCTTGGCACTGGAAGGTTACTGAGAAGCAATAATGATTTGAACAAACACAATCAGTAAAATGTTTTCGAATTCTAGAATATGCAGAGGGAGGCTAATTCCCAGGTCTTGTCTAGCCCTGACAAGCTCCCTGCCCAACAAAACCCAGAACATCCTTCCACGCTCAAGTCCTCCCAAGGAAAACCTCTTCAGTGCTCTGGACCTGCTCATCTTTACAAATTAGGAAGCTTATTGAAGGAGCCTGAAACAGATAGGGCCCCTGAAAAACCTGATCAGATAATACACTTCATCTGGACAGGTGTCAAGGACAGGTGACTTACAAGTCTCAAGTTTCCCAACAGTGAAATTGAGCGGCCACTACAATCCCAGCCTCGGTATCTCTGAGTCAGCTCCCATGACCCCCACAACATAATCCCAGCCCCTGGCTGGCTCAGGGATCTGAGGACCAGCCCCTTCTTCCTGCCATTCCCACCTGCCAGTTCCAGGCTAGAAACAGGCTTTCCCTTCTCTCTTCTTATGGAATTTTCCCTACCCTCACCAGTATCTTCCACCTTGCCACCCACTTGAATGGGGCTGCAGTTTCAGGGCTCAGTTTTCAGATGCTCCAGACTGTAAGCCCTCTGAGAGACTTCTTTGTGTCCTTATCAATAGATGGTCCCTCCCCTTTAAAAAATTAAAAACCAATTCAGGACTGTCAGCTCCCTACAAAAAGAACACCTAGCTCATCTTACTTCTCGGAGTGGTATCATTGTGCTAAACTTGGAGTCAGGAGGTGTGGGTCCAAATCTGCCCTTGACAATTGACCTGGGCAATCCCTCAACTTTTCTGAGCCTCAGTTTAATAATCTTTCCAATGGGAACAAGAGCATCCATCTCACAGGGTTCTTTGTGATGTGGTGCCTGTCAAAAGCTCTGCAAATCTGAATGGAACGTCCCACAGCAATATTAGCCTCTAGTCTCCCTGGCTGCATCCAGGGCATTCCCACTAGGTCTGGCCAGTCAGCCATGTTCACAAGCACAGTATCATCCCTGACTGCTCTCTCACCCTAGCAACCCATTCTGCTGACAGAGCTTGCAGTCTCCTAGTTTCTCTCACATCCATCCCATTCTGTTCACTCACAGGATCACGCCGTTCCCCCTTACCTGGACTATGGCAAAAGCCTTCCAACGAGTCTCCCTTCACCCACCCCTCTCTTCTCAAGCACAACTGCCAATGGCTAACCTTAAACTGTGGGCCATGTCATGTCAAGAACCTCCATAATCCCCAGTGGCCTCCCATTACCTCCAAAATTAATATCCAATGCTCTGTTTGGCATTAAAAGTCCTCCACAACCCGCATCCTTCCTTCCTCCCTTCCCTACACCCAGTGATCAAGACAGGCTGGCCCCTCCTGGCTCTGGCCCACTTGTTTCCAAGTCTCTGTCCGGGTCCTTCTCGAGCCCTACAACGCTCTCCCTTCTGATTCTACTTTGGGGAAGCTCTGGCTTCCTTCAAGCCCCGGCCCAAGCCCCACCCACTCCCCAGCTGCTAGGGCCATCCTGTCTCAGGTCCCCCTCCATCCCCTCCACAGTCTTCTGTTGAGTTCTGAGCTATAGCTCTTCTCTCCCAGTTAAATATGAGCTCCTCGAGGACAGGAACTGTTTGGGGAGGGAGGGAGGGAATGAAAGGAGCTCCTCTGTGAGCCTGGAGTAACTTGTCATTGTATCCCACCCCCCATGTAACACCCTGGGAAGCTCAGGGTGAAGTGCAGTGGGGAGGGGGGGAGGGGCCAGAGGGACAGGGCTGGAAACCTAAAGGCACCTGCTAGCCCCCATGACCCAGAGGTCTCTCCCCCTCATCAGGCTCCCCCAAGGCACTCCCCCTAAGGGGCAGAGGAGAAGGAGTGACAGGAGGGGAAGGAGGGAGAAGCTTTGAGGTCAGTATTATCTCCATTTTCCATCTGAAGAAACTGAGGCTTGGAGAAGTTCCCAAGTAGCTGGTGAAAGATTCGACGATCTTGCTGATCCCACGTGGGGCATCCTGGTCACTCCATCTCTTTCCAAAGTGGCCAGCCCGACCCCAGACCATCTCATCCCCCCCAAATGGACAGGGACGGGCCCTGCCAGGAAAGCTGCTTCCTCTCCCAGCAGAAGCCACACTACCCCTGGCTTTCTTTTCCGGGTGTCTCTCCCCCCCACCACCCTGGCAATAATATTCCAGACAACATGCCCCAGGCAATTCCAATGAAACCTTCCTTTTCTCCCTGGTGAGCAGGTGCTTCTGGGTGAACTCTACTCTGAATACGGCCAGATTCCCAAGAACAGAGCAGAACAGATCGCTCGCCCTGGGCCGGGGAAGGGGCGCCCCGCCAGGGGGAGAACATGGCTGGGGGGGCTGGCTGGCGAGAGGAGGGGGGCCAGCGCCTGGGTGAGGGCTGGCTGGCTGGGGAATGGGCATCAGTCCTTGCCCTCCAAGGAAACCAGGCCCGGCGCCCCCCTCCTTCCCCTGCTCCAGGAAAAGGCCACTTTTCCGTGGCTGGCTCGAGGAGGCTGAATGAAGGCAATAAAGGCGCGAGACCCCCAGATGGGGCTAGGCGACGCAGCAGTCCAATCAGAGCCTTGCGCCCGCTCAGTCCCCACCCCTCTTTCAAGAACCTCTATTTCCTGGCGGTCCCGGCGGCTGGGAATCGGGCAGCGGCGCGGCGGGGACCTCCGCGGGACAAGCCCTGCCCACCCCCACCAGGAGGCCGGCAGCCTAGTGGCCGGGGCAGGTGCTGGAGCCGGCAGCCTCGCCCTCTGGGCGGGGAAGGGGCGCCGCTCGGTTCAGAGCCCGGGGGCCAGGCTAGCCCACGGTGCCCAGCAGCTTCCCCGGCCCCCCAGCGGCGACCCCGGGCAGGAGCGCGCAGGGGCGCGCGCCGGGGGACAGACCGCAGTCCCGCGCCCGGGCGGAGGGGCGGCGCGGACACTTACACCGTGAAGTGGTAGAGGAAGCACTTCCAGCCCGTGGGTCTCTCGAGGAAGTTGTAGACGCGCCCCTGGACGTGGGTGCGGGTGAGCAGCGGGCGCCACATGCTGTAGATGGACATGCGCGGGTCCAGGCTCACGGTGGGTGGCGGCGAGGGCGATGGAGACGGCGACGGCGGGGCCGGGGGCCCCCGGGTCCCCGGCGCGGCGGCAGGGGGCGGGCCGGGCCCCGGCGCGGGGATAGGCGCGTACAGCGCTCCGGCCGCCGGGCTCACCTCGGCCAGCTCCGACGGGAAGGCGGCCTTGGGGCTGAGGCTGAGCCCCAGGGATCCGCTGGCCCGACGGCCCCACCCCCAGCGCCGCCGCTCCGCCTGCGGGGGGGAACCGGCCGAGGACGCCATGGGGCCGGCCCGGGAGCGCGGGACACTGGACGGCGGCGGCCGGGAGGGAGGAAGGAAGGGGGCCGGCGCTGCCGCCGCCGCCGCCGCTGCCCTGGAGACTGGGCTCCCACTCCCGAGGGGAGGCACCGAGCGAGCCGGGGAGGCGGGAGCTGTCCGTGCCCGCCGCCCGGGGCGGGGCCCGCCTGCCTCCCCCGCCCCTTCTCCTTCAAGAACCCGCAGTGGCTCCAGCCCCAGTTCCCCGCCCCGCCCCTCCCTGTGCCCGGCGTGGGGGACCCGAGCCGCAGACCGAGGGCGCCCCCTGGATCCCCGGGGCGCGGCTCCGCACCCTCCCAGGTAGCCTTAATCCGGACCCTTAAACCCTGCGCGCCCCGCCCCCGACAGCCAGACCTAGCTCGCGGCCCCGGCCTCCTGGCGCGCTCCCCCCTCGGAGCCTCCGGGCCCTCGCCTGGCGCAGCAGGTGCGGACAGAGGCGCCTCCAGACACAGAAAGCACGGGCTGCCTCCCTCTGCAGCCCGGAGGCCGTGGGACCCTGGGGAGGCCGCCCGCGGACTGTGGGGCTCCCACCCGCCGCCCCTCCTCCTTGGTCTTCAGCTGCAGCTTGGGACTCGGCTCTCCCACTTCCTCAGCCCGCAAAGGGAGAGGGGGCCGGGAGGCAGGCGGCGCGCCCCGGGGCTTGGGGCTCCCTCTTGGCCCGACTTTTGCTTTGTAAAGGAGCACAGGCTTAGGGCTGGCAAGAACCCAGAGGCCGGGTGGTTGGGCTCCCTCACTTTGCAGATGAGGAAACTGAGCCCCAGAGAGAAGTGCCCAGGATCACGCAGGTAGAAAATGTCTGCGATGGGATTTGAGCCCCGATTCTTCTCCTCCAAAATCAGTGCCTGGAAAGGACCTTTCCCACCCTCTTTTATTTAGCAGCCTGAGAGGCAATGGAGCCCAGAGCAGGGATTTGCAATTTGTCCTCCTGTGGATGCCCCCTAAGGGCCTAAAAGGTCCCTTGAGAGGGATGAGCCTTGCCTGGAAATGAGCATCTCCGCTCTGCCTTCCCTTCCCCCATCCTCCCCTCTTCTTGAATCTTTTCATCCACAGACTTTCCGGGGTCCTCTGACCTCAGCCCAGCTGCCACCTCATCCCTGATTCCCCCTGGCAAGATGTGGATGGGTCAGCTCTGACAGGGAAGGCTGGGAGAAAAGAACTCAGAGGTCAGTGGTGGACATGCTGGGGTGAAGGAAACCAGATGGAGACAACCAACAGGTGGCTGGAAATGGAGACAGATCAGGAAAGAGGCTGGCTCTGGTGATTTGAGAGTCATCATAGAGATGGTCATAAGTGCCCGAGAGGGGGTGAGAGCACCAAGTGAAGGGCAGAGAATGCAGAAAGAAGAGAAGACCCTGGCAGAGCCATGGGGGCACCTATGGTTAAAGAGCGTGATCCCAAGGAAGATCCCTCTAAGAAGCATTCAGCTGGGTTTGAATGGTGACATTTGGCGGAGCAGAATCATCGGGCTGGGGAGCTGTTGTTATTGCCGTGGTCCATCCTTCGTTCTCAGGTATGACCAGGAGGGAGTTCGGTAATCATTGAGGAAACATGGATACTTCACCTTTCTGAATCTCAGTTTCCATTTTTGTAATGTAAAGGCAATACCCCGCCCCAAACCATGAAGACATTATAGGAAACAAATGGAACATGGTGGAACTTGGACCCGGCACGAAGCCTCGATGTGCCGACCAGACCAGAAGCTGGAAGGACCAAAGCAGCTCCTGGCGGAAGGACCCTCGCTTCATGTTAAGGTGTGTGGGCAGATCTCTAAGCTCCTCCCAGCTATGACCTTCTAAGGTCTAGATTCTCCTCTCTGTTTGGGCATTCTATGAATCATGAACCAAGTGGAGAGTGACTACTATGTGCAAGCCCCTGAGTCCTCATCCCCAAGCTCAGAAGTTTCCCAGCTCCCTAGGGCCTGGGACTGAGGCCAGGGAGGGTGTTTGCTGTGAAAAGTGCAGAGCAGAGAGATATCCAGCAAATAGCTTGTCTAGGAAGTAGGTGATTTGAAAGGAAGCTTGATTAATGAGAGCTTGGAACAATGAGTGACCCTCACAGGTGGCCTTTTCCTTCTTGGTTTCACTCACAGACTGGAGGCAGTGTTTGGGACTCCTGGAGAGGCAGATCCTTCATGCTCAGGAGTCTCAGGTCCAAGAGTGCAAGGAGTTGGACCTGACCCTCTGAGAGCCCAGCTTGTTAGAACTTGACTCAGAGCTAATCTCGGCCCTTTCCTGCTTCAGCCTCATTCCATCATCCTCCAGGTGCTCGCCCAGAGCTCAAGGAACTGAATATTGGGAATGCTTGACCTGGGAAGGAGTGCCCAGGAGGTCTGGGGAATTCTGACTCTGCCGGTTGAACTAGTAGCTGGCAGCTCTCCAGCTAACACCCCCCCCTCACACCAACTCATTGGTGTTAATCATCAAATCAGAGGCCTTGGAGATCTTTGAGACCAATCCTCCCATTTTAGAGATAGGGAACTGAGGTTCAGAAGAGCCAAGTGATTTTCTCAAGGTCCCATGGGGATTATGAGGAGAGGCAGCATTAGAATGGAGGTGTTGTGCCTCTATTCATCATCCCCCTTGCTCCTTACAGTTCACAAATCCATCTCATGACAATCCCTTTGTGAGGCAGGAAGCTCAGCTCTTTCCCTCACTGACTGATCAACCAATGAGGATATTTAGGCTGCAGGGGGGAAAGTCTCACCACAATCGGACTAGGAAGGAAGGGTCAGATCAAATCCTGATAGAGGAAATCTAAGAAAAGGGCACAGTGAGTCATGTTTCCAACCCAGATTAGCACTGGAAGACAGAGGTCTTCAGACACAGAGGGTCAGGTCTAGTCAAGAGTGGTTTTGGGCAAGGAGAAGCTATGCAAGAGGAGGCACCAGAGCCATACTAAGGCCCTGAGCAGAGAACAAGTATCAGCTGGAAGCATGGTCACTCACTGTTTATTCCAGATCACAAACACAAGTAGACTGAGGAAAAAACCCATACCCAGAGGTGGCACTCAGCTGTGGGGTAAGAGCAGTCTTTGCCCTAGCATCAAGTCCAAAAGTCAGGAGACAAGCTGAAATAATGAGGAAACAAAAAAAGAACCCCGCCATAAAAAAAGCTATTATGGTGACAGAGACACTGAAGTCAAAACTTAGAAGATGAGAATGACTCCCAAACATCTACAAGCAAAGGAAAATAATGCATGGGGACAAATTCAGCTAAAATCCAGGAAATAATTGAAACTAAATTTTAAAAAGAGTAGAAAATATTTTTATAAGTAGAATGAGAAATCTTAAGGAAAATATTGAAAAAGAAATGAGAGATACAGGAGGAAAAAATGGATGGGGAATTAAAAGTTTGGCACCAGTAGTACAAAACTTTGCCCAGACAACAAACTCCTGAAAATAGAATGAATCACATAGAAGCCATTGACTCTATGAAGATAATAAGAAATATTGAAACAGCTTTTAAAAGACTAAAAATATTGGAGAAAATGTAAAATATTGCATAGCAAAAATAACTGACCTTGAAAAACAGTCCCAAGAGAGAATGTGAGAATCACTAGATTACCTAGAAGTCATGACCAAAAAAGATCCTATGTTTCATATTTCAAGAAGTCATAAAAGAAATTTGCCCAGATCTCTTAGATCCGGGTGGCAAAGTAGAAATAGCAAGAATCCACTGGTCATTTTTTTTGAGAGAAACCTCCAAATGAAAACCCTCAGGAATATCGTGCCAAAATCCAGAACTCCCATCCCAAATAAAGAAAATGCTGCAAGCATCCTGAAAGAAAGGATTCAAGTAATGACAGCTACCACTATCCTGGAGCAGAGAGCTTGGAATATAATGTTCCAGAAGGCAAAGAACATGGATTTATCACCAAGAATAATTTGCCCAGAAAAAAACTTAGTATAATCCTTCAGGGAGGGAATGAAAAAAATCTTTAAGGACTCAGAGGGCTTCCAGGCACTCCTGATGAAAAGACCAGAGCCAAGGAGAAACTGTGAAGTTCAAACACAGCTATGAAAAGAAACAAAGTAAACATGAATAAACAGTGATAAAGATTAAACAAGGATCAGCTGCTTCGTTCTAATTTTGGAAAGGGAGTCCCCTCTGAGCCCTCTCATCATCGGGGTCATAGAAAAAGACTCATTAAACAAGAGAGGTTCTGTTATGTCTTGGTTGAGGAGAAGGGAAGAAGAAAGTTAGGGGAAATTATCTCACATAATGAGCATATTTACATAGACATCTATAGAAACAAGAAGTGAGGGGGTGGGGAGGGACTGAAACTTGAACCTCCCTCTTATCTGAACTGGTCAAAGGAAGAAAGAACACACACGGGCACGAGCACACACACATACATACACACACACACACACACACACACACACACACACACACACACCATGGGGGACAGAAATACAATTTTTAAAATATAATAAACATTACATAACTTATTATATGCCAGGCACTGTGCTGAATGCTTCCCAAATGTAATTCACTTGATCCTCACAACATGCCTAGGAAGTAGGTGCTATTATGAGTCCCCATGTTACAGATGGGGACATTAAACAGGATTAGATGCCCCCACCTAGTGAGGTCTTGTTTGAACCTGGATCCTCCTGCTTCCAGATCCAGCACCCTGCTGTGCCATTGCCGGGTGCTACTTGGTGTAAGTCTCTGGACAAGACTAGAGACATGAAAGCAATATCCAAAGCAGGCCCTCCCTTCTCCTACCCCCCCCCCCAGCTTTGATTCCTTGTGGCCGCACTCAGAACTGAGAACGCTCTTCATTGTGGGCCAGACTGGTGCTGATGTCCAGGGAGCTGGGGGGTGCCCAGCACAGGAGAAACCAACCTTTTTCCCAACCAGACCATCTGGAGCAGGGAGAGACCCTGGGGGGTTGGAGAAGGGACTGGGGCCTTCTTGAACCTGTTCCAAAGAGATAGTTATTACATCTTAGGGTTTATATTTATACCTCAAAAATGGTCAAATACAACAAAGCAGGGCTTGATTTTTGCTTTGTTGATTGTCTAGACTTAAGGATGTGATGTAAATTAACCTAAATGTGCTCTGTGTTCATTCTTTCACAGAGTTAGTTGTTAAACATTTACCAGCACACTCCCTTGGTTTAGTGCCTTCCCAGAACATGTTCATTCATAGTGACTATGGGAAACAAACCAATCTACAAATATGTATTAAGCACCTACTATGTGCCCAGCACTGCTAAACTCTGGGGATTTCAATTCAAAGATTGAATCATCCTAGGGGATTACTCTCCACAGGTCCTATCTACTAAAGAGTAAACACTGAACATGCTTAGACCTCAGTACTATTAGGACCTTAGGACATAGAACAGACTAGAAAGGGACTTAAGAACTCTTTTAATTCAGCCACCTCATTTTACAATTGAGAAAATTGCCCCCAGAAGAAGGCTGGGATTCATTCAAATTTCCATAGTCCTTTTGGAACTTCCAAGCCAGAGGTCTATGTTCCACATCCAAGGCTTTGAAGAGGCCCCAAGTAAGGGTTCAGGAAACAGAGAAGCCAGTAAGGCTGAGATGCTGGAAGTGCCTGGAGGCCCAGGGTTTGGCTCTCAGAGTTCTCCGTGCCCACACTTTCCCAGTGTGGCCACAGCTATAGAACTGCAAGCTTTGTGTAAGGGGAAAACCTGCTCCTGTCCCCCTCCTTCCTCTGTTGTCATAGAGAGGGCAACTGGAAGCTCAAGGTGGCCAATTCTTGGGGTTAAATGTTCTTCAGGGCATATGTAGTTTCTTCCGTTCCCTTCCTTCTCTCCAATAAGGGGGCTCCAAGGTCACCATTTGGGGAGTCTGCAGACCAAGGCATAGATTCTACATCTGCTCTCTGTTGTATGATCTTGGAGGCACAAGAGCCTTCCCTTCTATGGAACTCAAGTTTCCTCATCTGTAAAATTAAAGGCTCCAAATTGGTGTTCTGGACATTGCCTGGGAATGAAGCAACATTGTGAGAGGACCAGAGACCAAGCTAGAGAATATTGCTTGAAGAAACTGGGAAGGTTTTAGCCTGAAAAAAAGGAGGGTGATGGAGGCAGAGATGGGGTGGGGTGATAGTGTCAATGGGTACATGAGCATCTTCAAATATGTCATGTGTGGATGAGAGGATGGCTTTGCCTAAGAGCAGGAGGACCATTAGGAGATGATAGAAGAAACATTGGACTCCTTATTGGGCAAGGAAAGGGCTGCCGGGATGGAGGTGGGGGTGGAGGGACTCCCTTCCTTAGAGGTCTTCTAGCAGAGGCTAGAGAACTCTTGTCAGGGCTAGTGTTAGGGGAAGGGAAGGCAGAGAGGAGACCCGACTAAGGTGCTTAACAACCCTTGGGATTTTCAATTCTACTCTACTCCTGGGGCTCCCTCCAGTGGCCAAGCAATCATGATGCACATCAGGGCAGAATTTTCCAGAGAAGGCAAAAGTGCTTTGCCCTCTGGCCTGGGGTGGGGATAGACTACACCTTTCCTGAGAATAAGGAGGCAAAGAAAAGAAGAGAAGGACCTGCAGGATAGCATGAGTCACTTCCTTAATCTGATTCTCAGTTTCCTCACTTGTAAAATAAGAACAATAAGTCTTTCATGACCAACCTCAACAAGTTATCAAGAGGACTGCACTTTGTCACCCTTAAAATGTCAAATAATTGTAAGACAGGCAAGAGAGTGTGGCCCTACCCAGAACTTGTGATCTTCCTAGCTCAAAAGGAGCCTTCGGAATCTTCCAGAGCCAGATAAAGCTGGATCTGAGCTCCCTCCAGCCAAAAGATTTCAGATCCCTCAGTACCAAGAAAGCATTATACATTTTTGTGAATTTTCAGAACTCTAAGAGGGGCAGTAGGTATGAGTCTGGGCTTCTTGGACTCCTGAGATATCTATTCAGTTTGTGGGGATAACACTGGAAAAGCCAGAGATGAGAATGAGCTTAATATTTCCCAGATCTCTATAACCAGCCCTTACTATTCTCCTTACCTCTAATCTATTACCAGGTAACTTAAGAACTTCTCAAACTGGATGAATCAGAAACATCTCAAACTCAGTATGTCCAAAATTGAACTTCTTATCTCCCTTCACTCACCCCCACCAAACAAATCATAACAAAACAAAAAACTCCTATCTTCCCAATCTCCCAAGCCTAAAACCTGAGAGTCATCCTATACTGCTCACTCTCCACATCCAATATGGAGCCAGCCTTCTGCATTTCATTTATGAGCATCTCTTACCCATTTTATCCCTGTAGTATCTCTGGTCCATGTCACCTCTGCAGTTTTTCTGGTCCATTTCACTTCTGCTCCATCTCTGGTTCATTTCACCTCTGCAGCTTCTCTAGTCCATGTCACCTTTGCTCCTTCTTTGGTCCATTTCACCTCTGCTCCATCTCTGATCCATTTCACCTCTGCAGCTTCTCTGGTCCATTTCACTTCTGTTCTATCTCTGGTCTATTTCACCTCTGCAGCTTCTCTGGTCCATGTCACCTCTGCAGTACCTTTCTCTCTCTCTCCTCTGACACTGGTCCCAGCCTGTTGCAAATCTTCATCTCCTCACACCTGGATTATTGCAATATCTCACTGGAGCTCCCCCTGCCTTGGATCTTTTCTATTTCTTTGTAATCCCAGGCTTTTCTTGGCAAAGATACTGGAATGGTTTGTCATTTCCTTCTCCAGGTCCCTTCTGGCAAATTGAGGCAAAGAGGGTGAAATGACTTGCCAAGATCACACAGCTAATAAACATTTGAGAACTTAGGTCTTTCTGGTTCCAGGACCACTATACCACCCAGCTGCCTCTTCTCTACTTCCAAGAGGCATAACGATCACTCTCCAACAATGTTATCCTCAAAAACCTTATTGGGGTTTGTTTTGTGGGAGGGTTGTATCTTTTTGTATAGAATACATAGAATATCAGCTCCTTGAGGGCAGGGGTTGTTTCATTTTGTTTTGATATCCCCAGCAAATGGTGAGCACATAGTGGGTGCTTAATAAATCCTTGGTGATTGACTGCTTTTTTGAGGACATAATCTGGGGAGATTGCAGGCTCTAGGACCATTGGGCTTCATGACATGGTGGCTCCCTGCCATGGCACAGGTGGGCAGTATAAATTATTGTCAGGAGCCCATCCCTAAAAGCAGGGGCAGAAATCCTCTGACACCATTTCCCAGGGTCTCAGGGATTGGAAGCTGTGAGGGTGATCCTCCAGCTTGAGGGGCAGTCAGAGCCCACTGGTGGCCAGCATGGCACATGGGCCCAAGTGTGATTTGTATAGGATTTGTTTACAGCCCCTGCCCCCTCCTGGAAGGTCGTCACAGGTGGCGTGGTGGGAGAGTCCCCTCCTCCTTTTTTTTTGCCATTTCAATAGGAAGGCCGGTCTGTCTGGACCCGGCTCTCTCCACAAAGAGACAGAGAATTGGCTTTCTCTGCCAGGACTGGGCTGGGTGACCAACCTGCCTGGTCTCCTGCATCATGTCAGGCTCCAGAGATGTCAGACAGGTAAGGGCAGGCCCCGGGAGCCCCTCAGCCCGGGCCAGGTCAAGCCAGGCTCAACGAATCCTGGGGACTTTGGTCGGGAGCCAGGGACAAATGCATTGGATGTCCTTCTGCTCTCTCCTGGGGAGCGGCCTGGGGATGGAGTCAGGGTGGGAGAAGATCAGGGAGTGTGGTCCTGGTCAGAAGCTCAAGATTAACAGCAACCCATCTGTGTGCCTTTGCCCTGCTCTCAGTTTCCTTATCTGCAAATTGGGAGATCATAACCCCCTGCCTTGCTCTACCTTCCAGACCAGGGGGGAGGGCACTTCCAGGCCACCGAACTGGGAAATATGCGACACAGGAGGAGGGTACTGTGGCCTTATGGACAGGGGAGGCTCCGGGCATGGTTTGGGCCAATGGGGGAGCTGAGGTTGTCTTGTCAGAGGCTGCCAGGGAGCGCTACTCTCCATGGAGAATAGTCTGGACTAGAAGGAGTCCTAGGGTTCACAGAGGCCAAAGCCCTTCCACAGAGGAGGAGACAGAAGGCCAGGTGGGACAAGATACTAACCTAAAGATATCCAGCCAGTGGCTGGATTCAGAGCCTGTCCACTCCCAAGTCCAGGGTTCTTCCTAGTCCCAGGGGCAGCTACAGGGTTCAGATAACTCTGCCTGGCACAACCCCCCAACTCTTAGTGCCTCCAGTTGTCCATGGGTCATTTCTGGGCCAGAAGGAGCCCTGTCCCTCTCAGGTGAGATTCAGCCAATCCTGCAGAGGAGCCTCCCCAACCTTGCTGCCTCAAACTTTCCCAGCCTGTGTTTGGGGCATTTTCTGGCCGCCATGTTCCCATCCAGCCTGGAAGCGGGGCTTGGGGGGCCTCTTGCACCTGTGTCATGCAAAGGAAGCCTGCCTTTGCATACAGTTCTCTGGTTGCTGCCCAGGGTATTTGCATGGCCTTCCAAGCCAAGGCCAGGGCCCAAGCCCCACCCTGTGGACATCCGAGCCCCAGGCCCCCCAGGCACCAGTATCTGCCCCCAGCCACCTTCTGAGGGAAGACAGGCATCTGGGGCCCACGGGAAAGAGATCAAAGAACCAGAAGACAAAAGCCAGAAAATCAGGAGAGTAAAGAGTATTGTAAACCAAAAGTGCCCAAAGGGAGGGGCAGCAAGGCCAGAAGTGGGGGAGAAGGGAGAGGCCAGAGGACCCGGCTTCCCTGGCCCTTCTGGCCACCAGCTTTGGGGCCACAGACAAGCCCCATGGAACAGACAGTGAGGGCAGTTGTTCCTTTCTCTGGCCAAACTTGTCACTCCATCCCGGCAGCAGCTGTGGGGAAAGCACAGAGTTTACCTTAGCATGTGACAAAACTGGGCTCCTGGGGCTCGTTCCCCTTAAAATCCTAAAATCCCAAGATGCTGGGAGGGTTTGGCCCAAATCCCTGATCGTGTAGATGAGGCAGCAAGGGCGAGAGAAGGCTGAACAATCGTCCAAAGCCACGCAACAACCTGGATCCCCTCTCTAGCACAACTGGACAAAAGGAAGGAAAGAAGGAAGAAAGGAAGGAAAGAGGAAGGAAAGGAGGAAAGAGGGAAGGAAGGAAGAAAAGGAGGAAGGAAGGAAGGAAGGAAGGAAGGAAGGAAGGAAGGAAGGAAGGAAGGAAGGAAGGAAGGAAAGAGGAAGGAAAGGAGGAAGGAGGGAAGGAAGGAAAGAAGGAAGAAAGGAAGGAAAGGAGGAAGGAGGGAAGGAAGGAAGGAAAGAGGAAGGAAAGGAGGAAGGAGGGAAGGAAGGAAGGAAGAAAGAAAAGGAGGAAGGAGGGAAGGAAGGAAGAAAGAAAAGGAGGAAGAAAAGGAGGAAGGAGGGAAGGAAGGAAGAAAGGAAGGAAAGAGGAAGGAAAGGAGGAAGGAGGGAAGGAAGGAAAGAGGAAGGAAAGGAGGAAGGAGGGAAGGAAGGAAAGAGGAAGGAAAGGAGGAAGGAGGGAAGGAAGGAAAGAGGAAGGAAAGGAGGAAGGAGGGAAGGAAGGAAAGAGGAAGGAAAGGAGGAAGGAAGGAAGGAAGGAAGGAAGGAAGGAAGGAAGGAAGGAAGGAAGGAAGGAAGGAAGGGAGGGAGGGAGGAAGGAAGGAAGGAAGGAAAGAGGAAGGAAGGAAGGAAGGAAGGAAGGAAGGAAGGAAGGAAGGAAGGAAGGAAGGAAGGAAGGAAGGAAGGAAGGAAGGAAGGAAGGAAGGGAGGGAGGAAGGAAGGAAGGAAGGAAAGAGGAAGGAAGGAAGGAAGGAAGGAAGGAAGGAAGGAAGGAAGGAAGGAAGGAAGGAAGGAAGGAAGGGAGGAAGGAAGGAAGGAAGGAAAGAGGAAGGAAGGAAGGAAGGAATGAAGGAAGGAAGGAAGGAAGGAAGGAAGGAAGGAAGGAAGGAAGGAAGGAAGGAAAGGAGGGAGGGAGGGAGAGAAGGAGACCAGGACAGAAGACTTCATTTCTTTACTCTGTCCTAGTCCTAGATTCTCCATTTACTGTGAGCATGGGTGAGCAGCTTGGGGGCCGGCCTGGCAGACTGTACTAGCCCTTGCGCCCCCAGGCACGCCCCTCTCTTTGAGCTTCTTTCCCTCTCCCTCCATTCCCCTCTTGACCTTCACCGTGTCCGCCCTGCCCCTGCCCCCTTCCTGCTGCCCCCCTCTCTCTTTGGTCCTGACCTAGCTTTTAGCCTTGCCAGGGAAGCTTCCCTCTAGTGACTGTGGCCATGCTCAACAATCCTGGGCCAGAGAAAACTCCCTGGGGTGGGCTGCTGAGATTCGGCCTCTGTCCCAGGCCTCTCCTTTGTTCAGGGCAGGAGCTGGAGCTCTGGAGGTCAGGGCCGGTCCGGGTCTCGGCGCTATTTCAGCACTTGGGCAATGCAGCTGCCTGGAGCAGTCACAGCCTTGAGGCTGCATGGATAGGCACAGGCTGTCCATAAATTATGAAACTGAGAAGGGATTGATTACCAGCCACGGGAGCAGGCCATCCCTAAAGCAGCAGAATTGTGGCATCGAGACATGGCAGAGAAGAGAGCTGTGGAGGACCGGGGCGCACGAGGAGGACAGGAACGTGCTGTGGAGGAAGGGGGCGCGCAGAGGACCAGAGTGTGCTGTGGAGGACAGGAGTGTTCTGTGGAGGACAGGGGCATGCCGTGGAGGATGGGGGTTCACCGTGGGGGATGGGGGCACACATGGAGGACAGGAACGCGCTGTGGAGGACAGGAGTGTGCTGTGGAGGACAGGGGGCGCACGAGGAGGACAGGAACGTGCTGTGGAGGACAGGGGGCACACAGAGGACAGGAATGTGCTGTGGAGGACAGGAGTGTGCTGTGGAGGACAGGGGCATGCCGTGGAGGATGGGGGTTCACCGTGGGGGATGGGGGCACACATGTAGGACAGGAACGCGCCATGGAGGACAGGAGCGTGCTGTGGAGGAAGGGGGCACACCGCAGAGAACTGGAGCGCGCTGGGAGGACGGGGCCTGCTCTCTAGTTTCTCTTGAGCAAAAGATCTGCCCGAGGATAGTCCCGAAGAGCCGGCAGCTCTGGCTCCTGCTTCTCTCAGTGCCCACCTGTCCACAGACGCGCCCAAATAACCCATTGTTTCTCCTCAAACATTAGAGTAAATAGAATTGTGCCTCTGCTTCAAAGAGCGCAGGGCTCAGCTGGAGACAGAAGAGGGAGGGGAGGCAGGGAGCCGGCCTCTGCTCAGGCGTCAGCAGCTTGTCCTAATGGGGCTCACCGCAACGGGGATGAACTCGTGGGAAACTTCTTAGAATGGAAAAGAGCCCACGGACGAGGAGCTGGTGCTTGTGTCTGGGTGACTTTGTCAAAGCGTCTGCCCCCAGATCAGTTCATGTGAAACAGGGACACGGAAAGCTCATTCTCTAGATGGTAAAAGTGAGGATCGGAGACGTTATTCTGGCGCTTTCCCTGTGGGTGCCATGGACACTACTGGCTCTGTGACCCTGGGAAAATCCCTTCATGTTTTGGGTATTGGTCTTTTAGCCTCAGCCTCAGTTTCCTCCTCTGTAAAATGAGTCATATTAGCACCACCTCCCAAGGCTGTTGGGAGGATAGCATGAGACTGTTCCCTTTGCCAAACTTGGAGCTACAGAAGTAGGAGAGGAGCCTATAGGAGCCCTTCCTCTAGACAGAGCCAGAGGGACCTGGGAGGCAGAAGGCGGGCGGCCCTCCCCAAGAGAGCAGGGCTTCTTCCTGCTGCAGGTGCTCCCACCTCCTCTCCAGCACCCCAGCTGTCAACAGTCCCTCAGCCCCTGACCCGAGTTAGGACCCCAGAGAGTCCGTGGCCGGCGGATGCCCACGTCCTCTGCCTGGCTCCAGGTGGCAGCTGCTACTGCCCTGGATCACCCCGCCCATACACCGGGAGGATGCGACCAGATTGTGGGCTTCGGGACGGGGAATGGGGGGAGACTTCCAAACTGAATGGACACTAGGACAAGGCTGACAGAACAGGCGCCCCCCCATTCATAAAGGAAGGTGGGCACCCTCTCCACTTCCAGGTCCATCTCTAGAAGGCCAGGCTGCAGGGAACATGAAGATTTCCACAAAGTCTTCAGGTATAGGACACTTCCCCCAAATAAAGCCAGGAATAAAAACTCAGGTTCATAAGTACAAAATGGGAGAGATTTGTCTAAGATCATAGTTCATCTGCCAAAGATTTGGAGGTCTGGGTGGACCACAAGCTCAGTAAGCATCAGTAGCATAATATGGCAACCCAGATGATGAAAGTGACCTTAGGCTGCATTAAGGGAGCGCCAGGGTCCAGTTCTAGGGAGGTGACAGTCCTGCTCTTGTCTAAGTGCATCAGACACACCAATGGAAGATTGTGGTCCCTTCTGGGCACCACAGTTAGGAGGGCCAGTGGTGAATAAGGGCCTGGAGTCTGTGACTTCAAATCAGGAAAGATCTGAGCCAGGTCTGGGGCCTGATTGTTTGAAAAGCTGAAGAGGGCCAAGGCAGATGGTTAAGGGAGGGGGGCCAGGCCATTACCATCCCTACTTTAAGCCCTGACTGTGTGCCAGGCATGTGTTAAATGGCAGGGATGCAATTAAAAAAAGAAAGAGAGCCTGGCCCTGGAGAAGCTTGCAACCTAATGGGGAGGGGGGAGATGAAGGAGAGGTGGCTGATGGGAGGAGGTTTGGGGAAAGGCTGGTGAAGGGAGTGGGGATTGAGGGAGGGGCCATAGACTCTCTCTGGAAGTCTTCAAATAGGCAGGATGGTTGTTCAGGTAGGGATGGAGGAAGCCAGAGGTCTCTGGTCCTTCCCACTTCTGCCAGGCAGGATCAGACCCCACAGTTCTTTTTCATGGAGTTGCCTAGGAGGCCTGACTTCCCTAAGCAGCTCTCCAGCCGCTGGTGCTGGAATCCACTCCTCCACTGGGCAATCCCAGCACACATACAATCCACGGCACTTCCTGAGAGCCTACTGGGGTGGGAGCCCTCTTCCTCCCTTCTATAACTTAAACCTTACAAAACCATCCAAGTCCAGCCCCCTCTTCCAGGAAGCCCTCCTTGACCCTCTCAGGCCACACTGATCTCGGGTGCTTTGGGACAGCAAGGAGGCTGCCCCAGAAAAGGGTGCTCCCCCTTGGGTACTCCTAAAATGGACTCCCCTGGGCCATGGTCCCAAAGTAAGGGAGGGATCCTCCTATTTTAACAAATGTGCTTTGCTTGGCTCAGTTGCTTCTAATTACAAAGCACACTAATGGTATCTCCAAATTCTGGCACTCTGGGACAAAGCTCTGATGGCCTCGCCCTAGTCCTAGAGAAATACTTCTATTATTTCTTTGAAGTTTATACATTGATGTGTATACTTTGTTACACACAAATTGCACATGTGCAACTGTCCCTCCCTGCCCCAGCCCTCATCCCCAACCCTGGAGGGTTCCTCTTTCTTGTCTCCCCAAAGTCTAGCTCAGTGCCTCACACACAGTAAGTGCCTAATAAATGCCTGTTCACTGGTTGGTAGGAGAAATGATGAACACTTGTATGGACCCAATGGGGGCTTGGAGGATTGGATGGGATGGAGTGCCCCATGGACCTCCCAGCCCCAGCAAGAATCAGCCCTTCTCCTACAGGGCTGCCACAAGCCCCTGCCTGCCTGATCCCTGACCCCCACCCGAGCTCCTGCGGCTACCCCTCACGGCAGAGAAACCCAGAGCTTTCTGTCACTATTCTCAAGGGCAAATTTGGCTGGTGTCCGTTCCCCTGCCAGGGACGGGGGGGGGGGGGGGGGGAGGGGGGGAGGCTGCAGGCCCTGCCCCTCTGGTCTTGGGGGGGCAGGAGCCTCAGGGGGTTCCCGTTGTTTTCAGAGCCTGGGCCTCAAAAGTGTCCGGTGGAAAAGTGGCAGCACCAGAGACAAGCTGGGCACGGCCTCTCCCAGGTGAGCCCCAAGACGGCTTTGCCAGAAGTGGGGGAGGCAGGGAGGCAGCCGGGGAGGGAGCTCAGGGTGGCTGTTGGCGGGTGAGATCCCTGTGGAAGCCTGGGCCCTTGACACCTTCCCTTGAACATGAGATCCCTGAATCTGGCCCTTTTTCCAGCCCTGCCCCACCCCCACCCTGAGTTCCAGTTCTCTGTCCCTCCTGCCCTGACTTTCATGGTCTCTGGTCTCTGGCCCTCCCAGGAAGCTGGGGTGTTCTAGGGTCCTTTCTGTGGCTTTCAGCTTTAACATCTGGAGTAGGAGCTGCTGCAGTTGTGACCTCGTGTCTGGGGGCGGGCTTGGCTTGGGCTGGAAACTCCAGAGCCAATCTTCACCCCCCCCCACCTCCAGACCCCCACCCTTGGCAGGACTGTCCCAGAGCTGGGGGGAGAACGGCCCTCCTCCACACAAATCCCTCCCCTGTGCTGGGAGCAAACAGGGCAGGTCTCACAGAGGAGCCTCAGGGAGGCCGCAGCGGGGCGGTGGGCCCTGGGCTGGGCCTTGAAAGACTGGCAGAAATCAGCCATCAGGCCCATAGGATGCTGGGATTAGAGCTGTGGGGCCAGGAACCCTCCTCTCCAGGGTCTGCCTCAGCTCCGCTTGCATTAGCCAGCCCGGACTCTGGCCGCCCAGCTCCTGGACTTCCACGGGCCCTGTGGCTGAGCAGCTCTCGGGTGGGCTCTGGAGAGGGGAGGGGAGGCAGGAGCAGCTCTCCTCTCAGGGTCCCTTTGCTCTGCCCCCTCCCCTTTCCTCCCTTCTTGGGCACTGCCCCACAGAGCTCGAGCGGGTGTGGCTGCCCGGGGGCCCTGTCCAAGGTACCCTCCGCCGGCCGGGAGCAAGAAGGAGGCCGGAGGCTGGCGAGACTGGCGCTGTCGGCAGGGAGAAATCTGCTTCGTCGGCGCTGGGAAGAGCCACGCCAAGGTGCGGGCCGGGCCTGCGGCTGGGGTTCCCCGCTGGGACCGCCCTGGTCGGGGCTGCATCCCCTGCCCGGGCAGGAAGCCCTGGTGCGGGCCCTGGCCGGGAGGAGCTGGGTCTCTGCTCCCCTCAGCCTTTCGTCTGGTCGTTCATCCCCTCTCTGCCCTGTGGGTGCTGGGCCCCGGGGAGAGCCATCTAAAAGAAATGGCCCCATAGAGTTCTGGGCCAGCCCACTCCTGCTGCCAGCAGTTCCCTGAGGGCCTGAGGAGGCATCTTGGGGCTGAGCTGGTCCCAGGAGATCCCAGAGGGCTTCTCTGAGGAGGGGCAGCTGGGCCCAGAACTCAAGAAGGCAGAGAAAAGCATAGGGGAGGGGGCAGTGAGCAAAATCAGAGGCGGAGAAGTGAGCGTTGCTCACTTGTGGAACCCCAAGGAAACTGAGGCAGCCTCCTGGCCCTTGTTCAAGACTGAGGAAAGCAGACTGTAAGGGGCCCGGGTGAGCCCCCAGGTGGCGGGCATTGGCAGGAGGGGCTGGCGGCTCCTGGACCGGCTCCCCTCCTCCTACCCATGGGACCCAGGGCCCCAGCCCTTCCCCTGGCCAGCTGCACCCCCCCACCTCCCGCTCTGAGCTCCGCCCCCTTTTCCGCTCAATTGTGCTTTGAAAAATGAAAAGAACAAAAAAGGAGGTGGTGGAGCAGGGGACTGGGGAGCTGCGGGGGGCGGGGCTTCCAGCCTGGAGACAGGGCGGGGCAGCCGGGACCAGAACCAGCCCTCTGGGCCAGACAACAAGGGAGCTGTCTGAGTGCTGAAGTGCAGAGCCGGGCTGGGCAGAGCGGGGCTGGGCAGAGAGGGGCTGGGCACAACTGGGCTGGGCAGAGCTGGGCAGAGCGGGGCTGGGCACAACTGGGCTGGGCAGAGCTGGGCAGAGCAGGGCTGGGCAGAGCTGGGCAGAGCAGGGCAGAGCAGGGCTGGGCACAGCTGGGCAGAGCTCGGCTGGGCAGAGCTGGGCTGGGCAGAGCTGGGCAGAGCAGGGCAGAGCAGGGCTGGGCACAGCTGGGCAGAGCTCGGCTGGGCAGAGCTGGGCAGAGCGGGGCTGGGCAGAGCTGGGCAGAGCTGGGCAGAGCGGGGCTGGGCAGAGCTGGGCTGGGCAGAGCTGGGCAGAGCTGGGCAGAGCGGGGCTGGGCAGAGCTGGGCTGGGCAGAGCTGGGCAGAGCGGGGCTGGGCAGAGCTGGGCAGAGCAGGGCAGAGCAGGGCTGGGCACAGCTGGGCTAGGCACAGCTGGGCAGAGCAGGGCTGGGCAGAGCTGGGCAGAGCAGGGCTGGGCACAGCTGGGCTGGGCAGAGCTGGGCAGAGCGGGGCTGGGCAGAGCTGGGCAGAGCAGGGCAGAGCAGGGCTGGGCACAGCTGGGCTAGGCACAGCTGGGCAGAGCAGGGCTGGGCAGAGCTGGGCAGAGCAGGGCTGGGCAGAGCTGGGCAGAGCTCGGCTGGGCAGAGCTGGGCAGAGCGGGGCTGGGCAGAGCTGGGCAGAGCTGGGCAGAGCGGGGCTGGGCAGAGCTGGGCTGGGCAGAGCTGGGCAGAGCTGGGCAGAGCGGGGCTGGGCAGAGCTGGGCTGGGCAGAGCTGGGCAGAGCGGGGCTGGGCAGAGCTGGGCAGAGCAGGGCAGAGCAGGGCTGGGCACAGCTGGGCTAGGCACAGCTGGGCAGAGCAGGGCTGGGCAGAGCTGGGCAGAGCAGGGCTGGGCACAGCTGGGCTGGGCAGAGCTGGGCAGAGCGGGGCTGGGCAGAGCTGGGCAGAGCAGGGCAGAGCAGGGCTGGGCACAGCTGGGCTAGGCACAGCTGGGCAGAGCAGGGCTGGGCAGAGCTGGGCAGAGCAGGGCTGGGCAGAGCTGGGCAGAGCTCGGCTGGGCAGAGCTGGGCAGAGCGGGGCTGGGCAGAGCTGGGCAGAGCGGGGCTGGGCAGAGCTGGGCTGGGCAGAGCTGGGCAGAGCTGGGCAGAGCGGGGCTGGGCAGAGCTGGGCTGGGCAGAGCTGGGCAGAGTGGGCCTGGGCAGAGCGGGGCTGGGCACAGCTGGGCTGGGCAGAGCTGGGCTGGGTAGAGCTGGGCAGAGCTCGGCTGGGCAGAGCTGGGCAGAGCGGGGCTGGGCAGAGTGGGGCTGGGCAGAGCTGGGCTGGGCAGAGCTGGGCAGAGCGGGGCTGGGCAGAGCTGGGCAGAGCCGGGGTGGGCTGAGCCAGGCTGGGCAGAGCTGGGGCTACCACAACTGGACAAACCACAGAGAGCCTTAGGCTTGGTCTAAGGAAGAACTCCCCAGACAATGGAGCTGTGTGGAAAGTGGGGATACATTGCCTAAGGAAAAGATGTCCTGCCCCCCCCCCCTCACACTCACCCTCTCACACTCAGCCTATGAACTCCCCAACAGCCGGGTCCTCTATGCTTTGCTCCACCCCACCCCCCGCCCAGGACGCCCCAAGGGCAGCGCCAGCCCCACCCGGCTGTGTCCCTGGCTGTCAGTTACAAGGGCAGTGCCAGCATCAGCTTTTCTCCACCGGCGGGCACTCACCGGCTCTCCTTTGCCGTCGGCAGTTCCTGAGGGTGCCCAGCGCCCTGCCCCCCGGCGTCCTCTTCGAGTTCATGGTCAGCGAGTGGCAGCTGCCCACCCCCAACCTGGTCGTCTCCCTGGTGGGCGAGGAGCGCAGCTTCCCCATGAAGCCCTGGCTGCGGGACGTCCTGCGGAAGGGGCTGGTGAAGGCCATGCAGAGCACAGGTCAGACCCTCCCCCGCTCCCCGCAGCCCCCGGGCACACGCGCTGACACACAGGCTCCCACGCAGCAGACTGCACGCTCTCCCATGTGTGTGCACACTTGCACATGCTCATGCACACACACTCACACACACACACACGCATACACACACTCACACACACACTCACACATACTCACACACACTCACACACACACACTCACACATACTCACACACACTCACACACACACACTCACACACACACACTCACACACACTCACACACATACACATTCACAGGCTCCATGACCCTGCCTCTGGGACACTGGGGGGAGGGGAGACGTCCTCGTTGCTGGAACTTCCTGCCCAAGGTCCCCTCTCAGCCCCCGGAGCCTCCCTTGGTGGCCGGGCACCTTCCCCACAGGGCTCGCTCACGGGGACAGAGGGAGGCGATCTGCACCTCCTTTAGCGCGTGGGCGAGCACTGCGCTCCTGCTGATGAGGAAGAGGGAAACCACTGCCATTTATGTGGCGCCTACTGTGTACCGGACACTGTGTTAAGTGTCAGGTTATTATCTCACTTGGTACTCACAGCCTCCTGGGAGGTGGGTGCTGTTATTAGCCCCATTTTACAGATGGGAGGACTGAGGCTCAGAGTCCCAGGGTCACTCCAGGCCCAGCTCAATAGCCATCATGGCCCACAGCTACTTGAACCAGTAAAGCCGGGGACTGGGTGGTGCAGTGGGCAAAGAGCTGACCCTAGAAAACCCAAATCTAGCTTCAAGACACTGAACTGGCCCAGCTCTGAGGGGGACAATGGCACAGCGGCTGCCCCTCCCCCCCCCAGGGCACAGCCAAGGACAACAGGAGCCCAGTGGAAAGCACTCAGGAGTCGGAGTGCTGACCACTGTCCCTCCTGGCCCTCTTGTGGGCACGGCTGCCCCCTCGTGGCTGCGATCCTGCCCCCTCAGCAGCCGCAGGACTCATGCCCAGCGGGGGGCACAGTCCCGGTGCCTCTTATGCCCCACCTCCCCGTGGCCACATTGGCTTTTCTCGATCCCCGAGTGCCCTTTCCAGGTCACCTGGCAGGCGCGGCGTCCATGTTTGTGGATTTTTGCTTTTTTCCTCCCCTGCATTCTGCTTTACAAAGCGCTTTGCTGGCAAGTCCAGAAACTGGAAGCGGGCGAGGGCAGCTCCCCGAGCTGGGGCCGGGAGGGACCTGGGCCTCGAGCTCCCTCAGCCCCAATGGAGAACCCTCTCTCCCGGATGAGCGAGCCCTCAGTGGCCTGCTAAGCCTCTCCCTCCTCCTCCCTCCTCCCCACTGGTCCTCCCCTGCACCTTCTCCGCTATGGGCTCTGACTCGGCTTCTCCTCCATGCCTCCGTGCCTCAGTTTCCCCCTGTGATACACGGCTCCAGACTCGGGTCCGGCCCGCCGTCACAGAAGGCACGGACCCACTTGTCGCTCCCCCTCCTCCGGCAGGGGCCTGGATATTCACCAGCGCGCTCCGGGTGGGCCTGGCCAGGCACGTGGGGCAGGCCGTCCGGGACCACTCCCTGGCCAGCACGTCCAGCAAAGTGAGGGTGATCACCATCGGGATCGTGTCCCTGCCCCGGGTCCTGCACGCTGAGCTCTTGGACAGCTCTCAGGTACCTGCGTCCAGAGGGAGAGGCGGGGGCGGCGCCGGAACAAGCCCCCCTCAACCAGGGCCACCCTTGGATGAGCTGCCCTGGAAAACTGGGCTCCCCAGCCCTGGAAGGGGTCGGGGAGGGGCCGCAGGATCCTTGGTTAGAAAGGCCGCGCAGGGTGGGAGGCAGGGCACTCACTCACCTGCTGCCGGCTCTTGAGACTCAGCGGCTCCCATGCCCTTCTCATGCTAAGCCACTTGGGGGGAGCACCCTGAGAGTGGGGGTGGGGGAGCCCATGCATGTGCTAGGGGAGGGGAGGCTGAGGGCCTGCTTTACAGAGGGGTGGTGACAGACCCTAGGAGCACCCCTCTGCTCAGGCCGGCCTTCCGGGGAGATGGGCTGGCTGTGAGGAGCAGGGGGACGTGGGACGGAGACAAGGAGGTCCGGATGCAGAGGGTCCTTCCTCTCCCCGGGACGGGGCTCAGTTTCCACATTTGCACAAGGGGACCCCTTTGGGCTGAGGCCCTTGATGTTCTCTGTTCCAAGGGCCCTCTAGCCCTGGCAGCCCCATCCCCTGTTCTAAGGCCCCTCCAGCCCCTAAGGACCCCTGCAGCCTCCTTTTGTGTTCTAAGGGCTCTTTAAGTCCCTCCAGTTTCCATTCCATGTCAGAAGGGCCCCTGCAGCCCCCATTCCATGTTCTAAGTGCTCTTTTTTGTGTTCTAGGGGGTCTTTAAGCCCCTCCAGCTTTCATTCTATTTTGTAAGGACCTCTCCAGCTCCCATTCTGTATTCTAAGCCCCTCTAGTCCCTCCAGCCCCGCTCCATGTTCTCAGGGCCTCGGGCCCCTCCAAGCCCCATTCTGTGCCTTTCTCATCCCCAGGTCAGCTCAGGGGTGCCGTGGCTTGTCCCAGGGGTGGGTAACGCATCCAGCAGGGAGCAGTGATGTCCATAGAAAACATGGCCAGTGTCCAGGGCCTTCTCTTGGAGTGACCAGTACAGGGACAAAGGGTCCGCCAATAAGCCTGGCAGGGGCTGGCCGGCCACTGCTCGCTGTCCTCCGCCCGAGGGGCCCTGGCTCCCCAGAGCTTTCCAGCTGCTCCCCAGAACTCAGTCCACCCCACTCCATTCCTTGACTTTCTCTGGGCCTCAGTCTCCCCATCTGTAAAATGGGAGAGCTTCTTCCAGCTCCCTGACATGATGACTGTCAGTCTTTCCTGAACACCCCTTGTGTGCCCCGGCCTATGCTCGGTTACACTGTAGAAATGGGGGGCCTTGAGTCGCTCCTGCCAAAGGGGCCGAGGGCCTTTAGGCCCATGAGCTCCGAGCGCCGCCCCAGGGTTAATGATACTGTGAGCTTTCCAGGCGGGGCAGCAAGCTGGGGGAGAGGACGGCGGAGGAGGGGGCAGCGGGCCGAGTGCGGCCCTTAGGCCTGTTAGGGGGCCCCGGGCTCTCACGGACATGGCCTCTCCCGCTCATGTGACCCGCCCCCAGGATGAGAACCCCATCCTCTACAAGGCGGACGAGGGCGGCCAGGGCAGCCTCTACTCCCTGGACAGCAACCACTCCCACTTCATCCTGGTGGACCCCATGCTGGACAGAGCGCCCCCTGCAGCCAGCACCCCCGCCCACGGGGACCCCACCATCAGCCTCAGGCTCGTGCTGGAAAAGTACATCTCTGAGCAGAGGACAGGTTATGGAGGTGAGTGGCTCTGGGTTAGGGGGCGAGTGGGCTCCGGGTTAGGGGGCGAGTGGGCTCCGGGTTAGGGGGCGAGTGGGCCCCGGGTTAGGGGGCGAGTGGGCTCCGGGTTAGGGGGCGAGTGGGCTCCGGGTTAGGGGGCGAGTGGGCCCCGGGTTAGGGGGCGAGTGGGCCCCGGGTTAGGGGGCGAGTGGGCCCCGGGTTAGGGGGCGAGTGGGCCCCGGGTTAGGGGGCGAGTGGGCTCCGGGTTAGGGGGCGAGTGGGCCCCGGGTTAGGGGGCGAGTGGGCTCTGGGTTAGGGGGCGAGTGGGCTCCAGGTTAGGGGGCGAGTGGGCTCCGGGTTAGGGGGCGAGTGGGCTCCAGGTTAGGGGGCGAGTGGGCTCCGGGTTAGGGGGTGATTGGGCTCCGGGTTAGGGGGCGAGTGGGCTCCGGGTTAGGGGGTGAGTGGGCTCCGGGTTAGGGGGCGAGTGGGCTCCGGGTTAGGGGGTGATTGGGCTCCGGGTTAGGGGGCGAGTGGGCTCTGGGTTAGGGGGCGAGTGAGTCTTCTGACCAACTTTCTTTAGAATATTAGCTGATGGAAAGAGGGAGAAGAGAGAGAGAAGGGGGGGAGGAAGAGAGAGACCTCTGGATCAGAGGCAAAGGCAGAAAGAGAGAGACAGAGAGAGCGCAACAGATAGAGGAAGAGACAGACAGAGAGTGAGACAAAGAGACAGACAGAGATGAAGAGAGACAGAAACAGACCAATAGAATTAAGCAGAGAGCCCCATCCTGAATGTCCAGAAAGCTCCCTTAGTTCCCAGCCGTTTACCACTGGCCTCCGCCATCCCAGTTTCCAAAGGCCCTCAGGGACAGAGTCTGCTTTGGGCCGTTTCTGGGACCCCGGTTCCCCGTGGTCTCAGGACAGAGCCCCCCCCCCCAGATCCCACCTTTACCAGCATCCTCTCCCTCCTCAGGAAAAGGCAGCATTGAGATCCCTGTACTTTGCTTACTGGTCAATGGGGGCCCGTGCACCCTTGAGGTAAGAAGCGTGACCTTATGACGTCCCCTTTTTGGGGCTTCAGTCGTACAACAACAGGGGGGCCTGGGTGACCCTCCCAGCACGGAGAATCTGTGCTTGAAAGTCCCCCTTCAGTGCCCGGCTCATTTTCCTTCCTTGCCCGCGGCCAGACTTCCCCGACTCCTGGGCAGAGGGTGGCAGGGAGCCCCTGGTGGATCTCTGGGAGAGCTGGGGGGGCTGCTCCTCTGCCGCTGGGTCCTTCTGCCCACACCCCCCCTGACCAGGTCGGGGGGGGGACAGAGAATTTCCCAGGCGGTGGAGAACTCGGCCCCCTGGCTGGTCCTGGCGGGCTCCGGCGGCGTGGCCGACATCATGGCGGCCCTGGTGAGCCGGCCCCAGCTCATCGTGCCCCAAGTCATGGAGAAACAGCTTAGGGAGAAGTTCCCCACCGAGAGCTTCTCCCGGGAGGACGTGCTCCACTGGACCGAGCTGGTGAGTCAGTCTCAGGCCTCGACCCTCGCGGAGGCCAGCAGGTCCCCTCAGGGCAGCGGGCCACGGGAGGGCGGCGAAACGCCCCGGCCAAGCTGTGTCCGTGGGGCTCGGGAGGACCGAGCGAGAGTCTGATGGGGACGGCAGCCCCCCAGGGCCATGCCCGATGCCCCTCGGCCCTCGCCACAGCCCTAGGGAGGAGCAAGGCGGGCGCCACTATCCCCATTTCCCATATGAGGGGACTGAGCCTCTAAGAAGTGGAGACTCGTGTGTGGCCCTGCAGCCAGGAAGGGGCAGGGATGGATAGGAATCCCCCAAGGTGGGCCACCCCCGCCCTTGCGCCCCAGCCCAGCCCTGGCCCGGCAGCCCAGAGCCTGATTCCTGGCCCTGGGACGCTGAGCAGAGCTGCGCCTTCTCTGGGTCTCAGTCACCTCATTCACTCCCTAAGGGACTGGAACTAGCTAGAGTCTGGGGTCCCCTTCTTAGAGAATAGTTATTCCACCTGCACCCATTATTCAGATGAGGAAACTAAGATCCAGGGAAACTGAGGGATTTGGCCAGTGCTACACGGACAGATCCTATCAATGCTGTGAGAATCTAAGGGGGTCATGAGGATGGAGAGCATGGGCAGAGCCCCCATTATGGTGCCCTCCCCACATTCTAGGGCCCTTTTTGTGGTTCCCTCCCCCCCATTCTAGAGCCAGCCTGGCTCCCCAACCAATCACCCTGAGTGCAATGCTGCCCTGTGCCTCTCCCTCCCCCAGAGTCCCCGGCCTTGCCCAGCAGGAGCCCCCTGACCCCCATCCCTGCCCCAACAGCTCCAGGCCATTGCCGCCCAGCAGCACCTCCTCACTGTCCATGACTTTGAGCAAGATAGCTCTGAGGAGCTGGACACGGTCATCTTGAAGGCGCTGGTTAAAGGTAAGGGTGGCACCCACAAACCCACTCCTCCCTGGGCTCCTTAAAAGGGGGTTTGGATCCAAGGATCTCAAAGCCCCTGCCCTCGGCCCTCTGTGCCCCCCAACTCTTGTGTTCCTGACAACCTGAGTCTAGAAGCTGCCCAGACAGGAGCACCCCTCCGAGGGAGGTCTTGGGGGGATCCTGCTCTGCTCCCCTTTAAAAGAAGCTCAGCTTTTTTGTTGAGTGTGTGGGAGGGGTTACCCTGGACCCCAGAATAGGTCAACTGAAAACCAGGATCCGGTCAGAGGCGGGCGGCTGAGCTGGCAGGGGCGGAGGCCGGGGGCGAGGACCGAGCTGGACCTGCGGAACCCGAGAGCAGGGGGTGCCGGGGCTGGTCCTTGGGCCAGAGAGGGCTACTGGGCTGGGAGCTGCCCCAGGAGTCTGGGGTCAGCCTGTCCCCTAAAACCTGGGCTTGTCTGCCTTGCCCAGACCCTGCATTAGAGAGCGCCCTGAGCCTGCACCCCTTCATCAGCCCTGGGGACTGCCTGGGGGTCACCGGTCTGTACCCCGACTTCAGCGTTGATGGGGATGATCTCCACCGCTCACAGAATCTTCTCTCCTTCCCCGCAGCCTGTAAGAGCCACAGCCAGGAGGCCCAGGAATACCTGGACGAGCTCAAACTGGCCGTGGCCTGGAACCGCATCGACATCGCCAAGAGCGAAATATTCAGCGGGGATGTGGAGTGGAAGGTAGCGGGTGGCGGCCTGGCCTCGGGTGCCCGCCCGGCCTTAGTGCTCACTCCATTGCCCACCTTTCCATTTTCTGTCTTCCCTCTCCAACCTCAGCCCCAGCTGAGAGGCCATTATTGGGGGGTGGAGCCCCTGGAGGAGTCCTTGAGGGAAAGAGAGCCCAATGGGCACAACTTCAGATGCCAATGGTGCCCCCAGGCTGCCCTCAGGCTGCCTCCCAGGCCACCATCTGCCCGCTGTGGTTCTCTGCCCGGGATCCTGAGGCTGGCAGAGCCCCGTGGCCAGCAGAGGCTCGTCCGGGGCTGCTCCTTCCTTGATTTGTCTCTTCCCCTTTCCTCCCCCAAGCCCCAGAGCTCTGGCTCCCCGTGACCCCTGGCTCCGTTGCCCCTGCAGTCCGGGGACCTGGAGGAGGTGATGATGGACGCCCTGGTGAACGATAAGCCGGAGTTCGTGCGGCTCTTTGTGGACAACGGCGCCAGCGTGCCCGACTTTCTGACCTATGGGCGGCTGCAGGAGCTGTACCGCGCCATCCCCCAGAAGAGCCTGCTCTGCCACCTGCTCCTCCGGAAGCACGAGGAGGGCAAACTGACGCTGGCAGGGCTGGGGGGCGGGCCGCCGGGCAAGGAGCCGCCGGGGGCCCCCCCCTCATTCTCCCTGCACGACGTAGCCCGGGTGCTCAAGGACTTCCTCCACGATGCCTGCCGGGGCTTCTACCACGACAGCGGGCTGGCAGGCCGGAAGAGGCCCGTGAGTCCGGGGGTTCCCGGGATACCCCAGCCCGGCCATCCCAGGGCCAGAGCAGAGGGCGGAGACTCACCCAAGGCCTGTGGCCAGGCGGGGCCGGTGTAGGACGCAGAGCTCTGGGTTCTAGACCTGCCCCCCCCACCTCCCAGGCTAGTGCCCGTCTCCTTCCAAGGAAGAGGCATCAGCACGGTGTCAAGGTTCAGACTCAGAACTTGCCTAAGCACTTATTAAGCACCTGTTGGATACCTGGCAGTGGGCTGGGCAGACCTGAGCACTCGGGGGAGGCAGAGAGATTGGGTTGGACTTCAGCTCCTCACCAGGAGACTGACCCTTGTGGGAGGGGTGGGCTCCCCTTCCCCGAAGGTCAGCAGTCAGAGGTCAGATGGCCCTTTGGCAGAAGGACCCAAAGGGGCACTCACTAGGCTAGAGCTCTGGCATTTCCGTCGTAGTTCTCTGACCTTGGGGGCACCAGCCCGGCAGGGGCAGAGGGAGGCAGCCAGTTAGGCCTTCGATTCCCTTGTGGTCACTCCCCTGAGGCCTGTCCTGCTCTTCCGTCTCAGGACAAAGTGAACACCAAGCGTCTCGGTGGGCCGAAGTGGGCCCTGGACCTGACCCAGAGGAGCTCGGCACCCTGGAGGGACTTGTTCTTGTGGGCTGTGCTCCAGAATCGGCATGAAATGGCCAACTACTTCTGGGCCATGGTGGGCAGCTGGCGGGGCTTAAGGGTGACTGGCATGGGGCTGGTGGGCAAGCTGGTCTGGGCCATGGTGGGCAGCCGGCGTGGGGCGGCGTGGGGCTGACGGGTGGGACTGGGGACGCGGGGCTGGGGTCAGCAGCACCTATGGCAGGGCAAACTCTCCATCCCCCAGCCCCGACCCCATCTGGGAGAAGCCCAGGAGGGGCAGACTGAGGGAACGGGAGAGGGGGGTCGGGCCTTGGAGACATATGTGAGCCCACTCCTCCCCCTTTCCCTCGGTCTAGAAGGGAGGTCGTCAGGTGGGACAGGGGTAGGACCTTGAGAGGAGCTTTGGGGGCCCACGGGGGCCCGTGCTCGGCTCCGAGACTGCCGGGGAGCAGAAGAAAGGGAGCCGAGATGGTGGCGGGGCTGCCCGAGGGTGCAGACAAGGGGAGGGGCTGGGGGGCTCAAAGGTGAGCGCTGCCAGGGAGCCGCAGGGCACAGAGCTGGGGCCAATGAGACCCGAGAACAGACGGAGCCCAAGACTGGACTAGCTGGTGGTTCTGGGCCAGAGACTGGCCTGCCTTGGTTTCCCTAACTGTCATATGAGCATAATCCTAGCAGCCGTCTCACGGGCTTGTTGGGAAGATCCCATGGATGGTCATCGACGGGGCTGGCACGGGGCTGGCACAGGGGCTGGCACAGGGCTGGCAAACAAATGCACTCGCCCTCCTGGGCCAGCGGGTGGTAACGCAGGGGGTCCAGGGCGGGGGCAGGGAAAGGGGCGCGGGCGCACACAGCAGGCCTTGGGGGGTGCGCTCAGCCTGACACCCCCGGCCCCAGGGGCAGGAGGGTGTGGCTGCCGCCCTGGCTGCTTGCAAGATCCTCAAGGAAATGTCCCACCTGGAGACGGAGGCCGAGGCCGCCCGGGGCATGAAGGAAGCCAATTACGAGCAGCTGGCCCTGGGTGAGCCCGTCCTGGGGGGCAGCCACAAGGCAGAGCAGCCGGAGCGGAGGGAGGGGGAAGGGAGGGGAGGCTCCTGTGGGCAAGTGAGGAACCCGAAACCCCAGAGGGGGAGCCGCGGGAAGGAGAGGAGCCGAGCCGGCCCATTCCCGCTGGGGGAGGGGTGTCCGGTGGGACGTCCTGTGATGGGGACCGCTCAAATCCTCTGCCGCCTGAGCTGGGAGAGGCGGGGCCAGGGGTGGGGGGGAGGGGGTGGCTCAGGCTGCTCTGTGGGGGGGGGAGCTCGTGTGTGCGCAGGAGGGAGCCAGGCACTGACCCCCCTCCCCCTCCCCCCCAGAGCTCTTCAGCGAGTGCTACAGCAACAGCGAGGACCGAGCCTTCGCCCTCCTGGTGAGGAGGAACCGGGACTGGAGCCGGACCACCTGCCTGCACCTGGCCGCCGAGGCCGACACCAAGGCCTTCTTTGCCCACGATGGCGTCCAGGTGAGGGGGGCCTCACTGACCTGTCCCTCCACGGGGCCAAAGTCCAGGGAGCCTGCCTGGGAGAGGAAGCTGGCTGAGGGACCCTCGGGTCCACCCCCGCCTGCCCCACGGCCCCCCGCCCACGGGGCACAGACTGCGGCCCAGGTCCCGCCCGCCCCGTCCTCCCCGGGGGTCCCAGGTGGGGAAGAGGGTGAAGGTCGCCCCTCCGGCCGGGGCAGCTCACAAATAAGCCCGGGGGGCGGGGGGGAGAGCCGGGACAGGGCAGAAGGAGGAGGAGCGCAAACAGGGCACCAAAGCCGGGACAAGTGATGGAGGGCCCTGAATGCCAGGGAAAGCCCTCCGGAGTCTCTGGTTTTATGGATAAAAAAGCCCTGAGGTCACTCGGGAGTAAAAGGGCCGCTGAGAGAAGCAGCATGATTAAAATTCAGGCGCTCCCCCCATGGACTCAGTTTCTTCATCTGTAAAATGGGGTGCTTAGGGGCTCTCTGATTATGAGGATCACAGTTACAGTGAGAAGAGATAGGGGTTGTCCAGGCTATCTCCCCAATTTACATCTGGGAAAACTTAGTCCTTCCAGAGAAGGGACTTGTCCCAGCTTAGGCAGGTTGGGCGTCACTGACCCAGGGCCCTGAGGCCCCTTCCCTGGCTCCCGGCCCTCCCCCACACCTCCAAGAGCCTCCTGCTTTGGGGTCAGGACCCCAGACGAAGTCTCCCTGTAGCCTCTGCTGCTCCCTCGGCTTTAGGCCTTTTTGACCAAGATCTGGTGGGGAGACATGGCCACGGGCACCCCGATCCTGCGGCTGCTCTGCGCCTTCTGCTGCCCCGTCCTCATCTACACCAACCTGATCACCTTCAGGTAGGAGGCGCCCGAGGGGGAAGGCCGAGCTTGGAAGGCCAGATCCCTGGGGGAGGGGCAGGCAGAGGGGGAGAGGAGAAACTGGCTCTGAAGGGGGGGGGGCACCCTGGCAGGCACTGGGTCAGAGCCGGAGTAAGGGCCCGGCTCTGGCCAATGGAGGCCCAGGAAGGCTCCTGCTGGCTGGGAACAGGCTCCTCCCAGAGGCCCCCAGGAGGGAAGGGTCTGCCCGTGGCTGGGCCCACCGGCCACCTTCCCCCTCCTCACCTCCAGCTCCTCTGGGACCCCAGCACCCACGTGTGCCCCCCTTGCTCCTAATCAACACGAGTCAATTTAACTAAAAAGCCACCGACCCTGAGCTGCGCCAAAGGCCAGGAGCCGGGCCTGGCATCGGGGCCTGAGGGAGGCAAAAACCCAGCGGGGCGAGTAGGATGTGCCCATGGAAGCCGGGTGCAAGGGGGCTCAGGGACAGCCAGACTGGGCTGCAGGGCGAGGGAAGGGAGGCAGCTCGCGTCCCACTCCCGGCCCGCTCCTGCGTCCCTTGGGTCCTCAGCACCCGGCGCAATGCTGGGAAACGCTCTGGAGACGGCCCCTCCTCTGCTTGGATTGCTCGCACTCCACCCCTGGGACGTTCGGGGGCTTCAGGGGCCCCTAGGGCAGGCTCAGCCTCCAGGAAGCAGCCCGAAGAGCCCAAGCCCTGACCCCTTCTGCCCCGCTCTGGGTCCCTTGCAGTGAGGAGCCCCCTCTGGAGAGGGGGCTGGAGCCCTTCAGAGAGCTGGACAGCCTGGACACGGAGAGGATGCTGCTTTTCCCCTCCCCCAGCATCAGGTGGGGCGAGGGGTGCTGGGCCTGATGGAGGAGGCTTGGGGACGGCAGGGACCAAAGGGCCACCCTGGAGGATGGTGGGAGCTCCCCCGGAGCAGCAAGGGAGGGGTCTGTCAGAGGCTCCTCCTGAGGTTTCCCCATCCTGGGAAAGGAGGCCAGGCCTCAGTTTCCAAATCTGTAAAATTCAGGCATTGGACAAGGTTCCTCCTAAGGACAGCCACCCCACCCCCGTTCTGGTGCCCCTTCTGAGGATGGCCATTCTCCATGTTCCTGTCCCTTCGGAGACCAGCCTCCCTCACATCCGCTTCTCACCAGCTTTGGGGCACAGGCCCTCCTTCAGGCTCTTGCTGCTCCCCAGGAAGGGCGTCTCCGGCTGCCCCCGGTCCCGCCTGACGTATTTCATGTTTGTCCCGTAGGAGGGCCGAGACGCCCGAGGGCCGGAGGGCCGTGTCCAGCCGCTTCCTGCTGTCCCGGTGGAAGAAGTTCTGGGGGGCCCCGGTGACCGTGTTTCTGGGGAACATGATCATGTACTTTGCCTTCCTCTTCCTCTTCGCCTATGTGCTCCTGGTGGATTTCCAGCCCCCCCCGGGCGGCCCCGTGGGGCCCGAGGTGGCCCTCTACTTCTGGGTGTTCACACTGGTGCTGGAGGAAGTTCGACAGGTGAGTCGTGACTGGCCGGGCTCCCTGGAGAGGGGCAGGGGCCCGAGGACACTCCTCCCCCCTCTGCTACTACGATCTTGGCCGTGACTCCTTCCCTTAGTGCCTCAGTTCCCCCTGCTGTCAAACGAGGGGATTGGATGAGATGTGAGGTCACTTGTCCACTCAATCAGTTAACCAACATTAATGAAGCCCCTGCTATGTGCCAGGCTCTGTGCCAGGTGCTGAGGACACCACCAAGGTGGAGATGGCTCCTGTCCTCTAGGAGGTCGCTCCGGAACTGTGCTCCTGGGGAGGCCCAGGGATGGGGGCAGGCTTCCTAGGAAAGGCAAGCAGAGAAGACCTCTGAGCGAGGGGGCTTGTGGAAGGAGTCTGGGCTCAGGCTGTGTGACCTTGGACCAGTCACTGGTCTGAGCCCTGAGCCAGCTGTAGAGCGGTCCTCGGGGGCAGGGCACCCCACCTGCACTCCTGAGGGCAGAGACCCCAGGACCGCACTCCCACCCCAGGGGTTCTTCACTGATGAAGACACCAACCTCCTGAAGAAATTCAAGGTGTATGTGGAGGACAACTGGAACAAGTGCGACATGGTGGCCATCTTCCTGTTCACCGTGGGCGTCAGCTGCAGGTGCGTGCTGGGGGTGCCCTCGGGTCCGTCTCCGGCCCGGCTGGGCCCCCTCCTTTCCGGCCGCCCCGCGGTCCCAGAGCGCCCTCCTCCTCCTCTCCCCAGGATGCTGAGCTCCACCTTCGAGGCCGGCCGGACCGTGCTGGCCATGGACTTCATGGTCTTCACCCTGAGACTCATTCACATCTTTGCCATTCACAAGCAGCTGGGGCCCAAGATCATCGTTGTGGAGAGGATGGTGAGTGGGGCCCCCGCCCCCTCGGGCTGCTTCGTGTCCTGGGCTCTCCAAGCTGGTGGTCCCCCGGGCTGCCCCACCTCCGACGGGCGGGAGGGGCGGTGGGGCGTGGGGGTGAGCTCCCCATCACAGGGGCAGGACCACCCGTGGCCCCTTAACCCCGGGGAACACTGCCTATCAACCAGGGCTTGGGGGGTCATTGTTCACAGAGACCCTCGGGCTGAGCGGGATCTCGTCAGACCGAATTCATCCCGCAGACCACCCTGACTGCCCAGTGCTCTGGGGGGTCACCGGGCCTGGGAGAGGGGTGTGTTCCGGGGGAAGCGCCTTCAGCACCCTGGCCAGTTCTGCAGATTCAGGAATAACCCAGTGGCTCAGCGGGTCATCCCTCCTAGGGCTGGTCTCCAAGAGCCCTTAGGCACCTGCTCCTAGGTGTCCTCCCTAAGCCAGCCCCCTCCGCCCTTTCCTCTTTTCACATCTGACGCCCCTGTGGATCCTCTGCACTCCATACCACCAGCTGTTCACTCCATCTCCAGCCTCCACACCTTTATCCAGGCGTGCCTCAAGTCTGGAACCCTCTCTCTCCTTATCTTTGCTCCCAACCTCTTTGGCTTTTTCTGCCTCAGCTAAAGCCCACCCCACTCCCATGTCCAAGCCCTCCCCAGTCCCTTATTTCCAAAGTGTCCTCTCTGTAGCTTCCTGTTTCTCCCTCTTTTGTAAACCTGGTGCCTGGCATGTAATAGGTGCTTAATAAATGCTTGATTTCAGATCAAACCCTTCTTCTTCCTGCCTGCCCCGGAGCTCGCTCTCTGAGCCCAGCCAGGAGCCCCAACCCCCATATACTGGAAGAAGGGAGACCAAGAAGCCCCGCTCTGCCTTGGCTTCTCTCTATGCCTCAGACAGGACCCTTCCCCTTATTCTTGAAGCTCTCCATTTGCCCTCCCCTGCTCTTGTAGCATGGAGTTTTTAGGGAGGACTAGAGGCAGCTGACCAGAATTTCATACCCATCGCCCCCACTTTCCCCAGGTCGTTTACGTGTCAGTTTTAGCTCTGTGCTCCTGCCATCTAAATGGCTGTCCCTGGTTCTGTTCACTTTCCTCTGCATGTGGGTCCTTCCCCAGCTCTGCTTCTCCATCCTTACAGGACTGAGGATGGAGGATATCCCTCCCTCCAAGGTCAAAGTTGTGGGATGAGCGCAGTGCTGAGGGCTGGGCTTAGTGGCCCAAGCGGAGGCGGAGCTAACCCACATGAGGGCGGGGCTTAGGAGCCCAGGTGAGGGTGGGTCTCAGGAGTTGCCCCGTCTCCTTCCTTCTTCCCCTAGATGAAGGACGTCTTCTTCTTTCTCTTTTTCCTGACCGTGTGGCTCATTGCCTATGGGGTCACCACGCAAGCTCTGCTGCACCCGAGGGACAGCCGCGTGGAATGGATCTTCCGGAGAGTCCTCTATAGGCCCTATCTGCAAATCTTCGGGCAGATCCCCCTGGACGAAATTGATGGTGAGGAGCCTCCCCCGATTCCCTCCCCAGGTCTCAATCATCCGCCCCTTAGCCTCTTCTTATTCAGTCGTGTCCGACTCTTTTTGACCCCTGTTGGGGTTTACTGGCCCTCTCCAATCCATTTTACAGCTGAGGAAACTGAGGCAAAGGTGGAAGGACTTGCCCAGGGTCACCCAGTTGGTACATGCCAGAGACCAAATTTGAACTCAGACCTTCCTCAGCCCTCCCTTTGACCAGTAAAACTCCGCCTGGAGTGAAAGTTTCAAAGTCCCTGGAAGGGGAGAGTCATGGCATGAACCCCACCTCACCTCGCTGGCTGTGTGACTATGGAGAAATCAATTAACCTCTCTGAGCATTCCATCTCCTCCTCTGCAAAATGTGGATGAGATGAGCCTGCCTCAGTCTTGAGCCCATCTTAAGGCTGGAGGGAGACTGTGTCTGGCAACTCATTTGCTCATTTTCACACCTGTGCAATGATCAATGGATGTCGCTGAAATGATTGCATTTCAGACATAGGCTTGTGGGTCTAAGGAAGCAGGGGGAAGTCCTGCATAAGGCTGGAAACTTTTTTTTCATTTCATTTCATTTTTTAGTTTTTGGTAATAGTATTTTTCCTAATTACACGTCAAGACAAGTTTTAGCATTCTTTTTATATGATTTTGAGTTCCAAATTTTTCTCCCTGCCTTCTTCCAAAACTGGTCAGCAATGTGCTGTCCTTGTAAAACATCTTTCTATATTATTCACAGATGTGAAAGAAGAAATAGATCAAAGGAAAAAACACACCCCAAAATAAAATAAGTGAAACAATATGCTTTGATCTGTATTTAGAGTCCATGAGTTGATTTTCTGAGTTGGTACAATTAGCATTTCTTTTCATGAGTTCCTTGTACTTGTCATGGATCATTGTGTGGTTGAGAAGAGCTAAGTCATTCAGAGTTGATCATCACACACATTGCCGATTCTGTGTACAATGTTTTCATAGATCTGCTCATTGCACTTAGCATTTGTTCCTAGAAGTTTTTCCAGAGTTTTCTGAAATCCACCTGCTCATCATTTGTTATTGCACAATAGTATTCCATTACATCCATAGACCAGAGCTTGTTCCATCATTCCCCAATTGATGAGCATCTTCCAATTTCTAATATTTTGCTATCAGGAAAAGGGCTGCTATAAACATGTGGGTTTTTTCCCCTTTTATGAGCTCTTTGAAATAGACTAGTATCTCAAATACTAGTATTTCTAAGTCAAAGGGTATGCATAGTTTGTTCGCCCTTTGAGCATAGCTCCAAATTGTCCTCTACCAATTCACAATTCCATCAACAATGCATTAATGTCCCAGTTTTCCCACTTTCTTGGCCAACCCAATAGGTGTAAGATGGTACCTCAGAGTTGTTTTAATATGTATGTCTATAATCAAAGGAGATTTAGAGCACTTCTTCATGTGCCTATAGAATGGCTTTTATTTCTTCATCTGAAAACAGCCTGTTCATATCTTTTGACCATTTACAGTTGGGGAATAGCTTGCATTCTTATAAATTTGACATAGAAATAAGGTCTTTATTAGACATACTTGACATGAAGATTGTTTTTCAGTTTTCTGCTTTTCTTCTAATCTTGGTTGCACTGGTTTTGTTTGAAAAAAAGCTTTTAAAATTTAATATAATTGCAATTATCTAGTTTAGCATTTTGTAGAATTCTGTCTCTTGGTCATAAATTCTCCCCTTCTCCATAGATCTGAAAGATAAACTATTTCTTGCTCTCCTATTTTGCTTATGGTATCACTCTTTATGTCTAAATCATGAACCTATTTTGACCTTATCTAGGTATATGGTGTGAGATGTTGGTCTCTGCCTAGTTTCTCCCACACTGGTTTTCTGTTTTCTCAGCAACTTTTGTCAAATAGTGAGTTCTTTTCCCAAAGGTGAGGGCCTTGGAGTATATCAAACATTAGTTTACTACTGTCATTGACTACTGTATCTGGCATACCAAATGTATTCCATTAATCTACCCCTCTGTTTCTTAGTGAATACCAAATCGTTTTAAAGACTACCACTTTGTAATATAGTTTTAGGGCTAATATGACTAGCCACCTTCCTTTGTATTGTTTTTTTATTCATTCCCTTGATATTCTTGATCTTTTGTTCTTCCAGGTGAATTTTGTTATTTTTCCTAGCTCTGTGAAATGATTTTTGGTAGTTTGATTCATATGGCACTCAATAAGTAGATTAATTTAGGTAGAATTGCCATTTTATTATATTGGCTCAGCCTATCCATGAGCAAGTAACATTTCCAATTGTTTAGATTCGGCTTTATTTGTGTGGGAAAAGTTTTTTGTAATAATGTTCATATAGCGGGGCAGCTAGGTGACTAAGTGGATAGAGCACCAGCCTTGAATTCAGGAGGACCCAAGTTCAAATCTGATCTCAGACACTTAACACTTCCTAGCTATGTGACCCTGGGCAAGTCACTTAACCCCAGCCTCAGGGGGGGGAAAATAATAATAATGCTCATATAACTCTGGGGTTTGTCTTGGCAGGAAGACTTCTAAGTATTTTGAATTGTCAACAATTCTTATTTTTTCTCTTTTCTCTTTCTATCTCTTGCTGGCCATATATAGAAATGCTGATGATTTATATGGGTTTATTTTAAATCCTGCATCTTTGCTAAAACTGTTAATTATTTCAAATTGTTTTTAAATTAAATTTCTAGGATGCTCTAAATATACCATCATATCCTCTGCAAATAATGATAGTTTTGTTTCCTCATTGACAGTTCTAATTTCTTCTATTTTGTTTTCTTCTTTTACTGCTCTAGTTAACATTTCTAGTCCAATATTGAATAATAGTGGTGATAACTATTTCACCCTTTTTTCATCCCTGATCTTATTGAGAAGGCTTCTAGTTTATCCCTATTACAGATAATACTTGATGATGGCTTTAAATACTGCTAATCATTTTAAATAATGCTCCCTCGTGTTTTTAACAGGAATGGGTGCTATATTTTGCTATATCCTTTTTCAGCACTGAGATAATCATATGATTTGTTACTTTTGTTATTGATATGGTCAATTATGCTGATAGTTTAATTTTCTTAATATTGAACCAACTCTGCATTCCTGGTATAAATTCCTCCTGGTCATAGTTTATAATCCTTGCGATATATTGCGATAATCTTCTCGCTAGTTCAAAATTTTTGCATTGATGTTCATTATAGAAATTGGTCTACAATTTTCTTTCTCTGTTTTAGCTCTTCCTAATTTAGGCATCAGCATCATTCTTACTTATATCATAAAAGAAATTTTGTAGGACTACTTTTTGCTTATTTTTCCTAACAGTTTATATATCATTAGAATTAGAGTTCTTTGATAGAACTCGTTTGTCAACCCATCTTTCCCTGGGGATTTTTTCAAGATATAATTTCCATATCTCTTTTAATTAGGCCAATTTTTGCTTTTACTTTGAGATCAAGATTACTACTTCTGCTTCTTTAACTTCAGCTGAAGCATAATAGATTCTATTCTAATCCCTTACCTTTACTTTGTATGTGTCTATGTCTTTCTGCTTCAAGTGTGTTTCCTGCAAGCAATATACTGTAGGATTCCATTTTATGGAAGAGTTCATCTCATTCACATTCACAGTTATGACAATTATGTTTTCCTCCATTCTGTTTTTCTTCCTGTTTATACTCTTTCTTCCTTCACCCTCTCTCTCCTCACTAGGAATTTGTTCATGTTACTAATATTAGCATTATATCTTCTATATAGTCATAGAATTGTCCAATATTAATGTAGGGATTTTGATGGATTTTGGGGATTAAGTATAATGTGTTTTGCTTCTATCTACCACTTCCCTCCTGTCAGTCCCTCACCCATGTCTTTACTTCATCTCTTCCCCTTCTACTTTCCTGTCAGGTAATGTAGATTTCTATAACCAACCTGTGAGCTCTTTTTTCATATTTCTTTTCCCAATTTTTCTTCTACTTCTCTTATAGGATATTTAAGCACTTTTTTGAGCTTTTCCATGAGTTCTTTCTGGGCTTGAAACCACTTCCCATTTTGCCTTGGGATTTTGCCCATGGGTGTTTTGATATTATTGTTCCCTTCTGAGTTTTTGTCTTGATTATCATCATCATCATATTATTATTATTATTCACCATATGTGAATATGGTCCCTAGTATGTTACCGCAATAATAACTTTCTATGGTCAGATTCTTTTTGTTGGTAGTGTTTTTTGGTTCATCTTTTTTGATCTTTTTCCTTTCTTTTGAAGTTAAGCTCTTGTGCCCTTGTGCCAGAGGCTGCAGCGTGATACTGATGTTGTCTTGAGGTCCTTGGGGAACTCCCATGCCTGGTGCTGCACTAAGGGGGTGGAATGGGGGTGGTTGGAACTGTGGAAACTATATAGGTCTGGCAACTTACTCGGTCCTGAGCTAGGCTCATGGTGCTGGTGTCCAACATGTGCCTAGACCCATCGGGTGTTTCATAGTTTCCATAGGGCAATGCCCAAGCGTGAGGTGGTCCGGCCTCTGGAGGAGGTCTGTTGGCCCAGGGCAGTGCCCAAGTGTGAGGTGGTTCTCAGAAGTGGAATCTGCCCACTGTCCCGGCTATGCTGAAGCATGTGGGGGGCCCCTGACGTGGGGTTTGCCTGCCTCATGAACTGGGGCCTCAGGATCTTCCGCTGGCTTGCTGGGATCTTTCCTCCTGCACTGCTCTCCCCTTTTACCCAAGTGAGACAGACCTTTCCTGTAGATCTTCCAAGTTTCTTGGGCTTAAAGATTTCTCCCTTGCCTCCTTTTGGGGTTTTGCTGTTGTAGGGTTTGTTTTGGGGTGCTACTTTGTGGTTATCTGGAAGCGAATACAAAGAGTTACAGTGACTTAGTGCTCATCCCTCTGGGCTCCTGAAAGTGCCTTGGCAATGTTTTAGAGGGAAGGGGGCTTCCTGGAGGGCAGTGTAGGCGGTACTCCAGGGAGGGGGGATACCCACCATCTTTGTCACCTGGGCCTGAGCCCATAGCCCCGGTCCTTGGGTACTCGTGTGTGATGGGGGGGGGGAGAATTCCCACCCTCTGTCAGCAGGACTATGACCGAGCAAGCCGGGGAGTGGTGGAGAGAAGCAGGAACCCAAAGCCCTTGTGCTCCTTCCAGGGGCTCGGGTGAACTGCTCAGCTCACCCCCTTCTGCTGGAGAACTCGCCCTCGTGCCCCAACCTCTACGCCAACTGGCTGGTCATCCTGCTTTTGGTCACCTTCCTGCTGGTCACCAACGTGCTCCTCATGAACCTGCTGATCGCCATGTTCAGGTGAGCGAGTCTACAGGCCCCCGCCTGCTCCAGGAGCCCCTCCTCCCCAAGGCCGCTCTGGGCCGCCCCGGCTGAGGCGATGTCCCGTAACGTGGGAAAGTTCCTGACAGAAGGAGGGATGATGGGGGCCCCCAGGCCCCAGGAGAGCAGACAGGAGCCTGGTTAACCACCAGCTGAGACTGCAGGGAGCCTCCCTCCCTCTCTGGACCTCCGAGAACGTTCTCCTCCCATCACCCCCCACAGGAGAGGAGCGCATAGACCCTCCCTTCGTAGGGAGGGGTGAGGGAGGAGTGCCTGGCAGGTCCCCCCAGCGAGAGAGGGCTGGACACCGGGGCTGACCACTGAGAGACAGAGCCCATCTGCCAAAGCGAGTGAGGATGCCCTCTGGGCGGGGGCAGAGAGCGGGAGCCCCCAGGCTCGGGCAGCCCTCGGAGGCTGGTAGTAAAGCGTTAGCCTCCTTGGTGCAGACACCCCCTGACCCCAGCTTTAGGAGGTCAGAGCTGGGCCGCTCCTTGCCTCACATGAGGAAGTGGCACCTCTGCCTCGGGGCCTCCTACGGGACTCTCCAGCCACAGCTTCCCAGTACAGCCCCTGCCCCCCCCCAGCCCCCTTTGTCCTTTGTCCCGTCCATCTGGCCAAGGCTTCGTGGAGCAATTCCGCTCCCAGCCCCCTCAACTTCCCCCTGTCCCCCAGGCCCGGGCTGTCCGGGACCTCCTGCTCTCTGGGCCTCTCAGCTACTTCCCTTCTCCTGCTCTGGAGACCCCATTCCCCCTCTTCCCCCTCCTCCTCCTGTCACTGGCCCCTCCCTGGCGCCCAGCCTCGAGCAACCACTTTCAGATGACGTTTGAGTCTCATATCCCCAGCCAGGCTGGGAGCCCCCCCAAAATGAGGGGGACGCACTAACCCGTCACCCCCAAGCTCAGGGCTTCTCAATCTGTGTGTCTCTCTGTCCCTACTTCTGTCTCTTTTCCTCCTCCTTATTCTGTGACTCTGTCTCTGTCTGCCTCTCTCTGTTTCCCCTCCTCCTCCCTCTGTCTCCATCCCTATTTGTCTCTCTCTCTCTGTGTCCATCTGTCTGTCTGTCTCTGTTTTCCCTCCTCCTCCCTCTGTCTCTGTCCCTATTTGTCTCTCTGCCTCTCTCTGTGTCTATCTGTCTGTCTGTCTGTTTCCCCTCCTCCTCCCTCTGTCTCTGTCCCTATTTGTCTCTCTCTCTGCCTCTCTCTGTGTCTATCTGTCTGTCTGTCTGTTTCCCCTCCTCCTCCCTCTGTCTCTGTCCCTATTTGTCTCTCTCTCTCTGTGTCCATCTGTCTGTCTGTCTGTTTCCCCTCCTCCTCCCTCTGTCTCTGTCCCTATTTGTCTCTCTCTCTCTGTGTCCATCTGTCTGTCTGTCTGTTTCCCCTCCTCCTCCCTCTGTCTCCGTCCCTATTTGTCTCTCTCTCTGCCTCTCTCTGTGTCTATCTGTCTGTCTGTCTGTTTCCCCTCCTCCTCCCTCTGTCTCTGTCCCTATTTGTCTCTCTCTCTCTGTGTCCATCTGTCTGTCTGTCTGTTTCCCCTCCTCCTCCCTCTGTCTCTGTCCCTATTTGTCTCTCTCTCTCTGTGTCCATCTGTCTGTCTGTCTGTTTCCCCTCCTCCTCCCTCTGTGTCTCTGTCCCTATTTGTCTCTCTCTCTCTGTGTCCATCTGTCTGTCTGTCTGTTTCTCCTCCTCCTCCCTCTGTGTCTCTGTCCCTATTTGTCTCTCTCTCTGCCTCTCTCTGTGTCCATCTGTCTGTCTCTGTTTCTCCTCCTCCTCCCTCTGTCTCTGTCCTTATTTGTCTCTCTCTCTCTGTGTCCATCTGTCTGTCTGTCTGTCTCTGTCTCTGTTTCCCCTCCTCCTCCTCCTGTGTCTCCGTCTCCCTCTCCATCTCTGTCTGCTCAGGCCGGCTGTAACTCAAATGGTTGACAAGCTCAGCTCCCGTGAGGGCCGCTGAGCAAAGAGGCACCTGGTGGCGCAGGGTGGCGGCCACCCCGGAGGGTTTCTGGTTGAGCCTCAGTTTCCTCATCTGTAACCCTGTAAAAGCCCCTTGTGTACAGAGACCCGGGTTCTGGTCTCACCGTCCCAGAGCATCCTCCCTGCTCCAGTGAGGCAGCCTTATTACACTGAGCGTCCAGCCCTGGGCAAGGCGTTTGAGGCGCCCGCAGGCGGATCATCTTTGGCTTAGAGTGTGTGTGGCCAAGGGGGGGGAAGGGGAGGGAGAGAGGTGGAAGGTCAGGGCTGGGCGGGAGGAGCCGCTCCCGGAGGGCATTGGGGCTCGGCCTTCCTGACTGTGGCGTCTCGCTGGCTCCACCCCAGCTACACCTTCCAGGTGGTCCAGGGCAACGCGGACATCTTCTGGAAGTTCCAGCGTTTCAACCTGATCGTGGAGTACCACGAGCGCCCGGCCCTGGCTCCCCCCTTCATCCTGCTCAGCCATCTCAGCCTCGTCCTCAAAAAGGCCTTTAAGCAGGAAGAGCACAAGAGGGAGCACCTGGGTGAGCGGCAGAGAGGCAGGGAGAGTCACCCTTCCCCCCATCTCCACCTGTCCAGGGCCACACATTAAGAAAGAGCAAAAAGCCTCAGGAAGGAGGCGGGCCTGTCTGCTTCCACACAAGGAGATGGCCAAGGGCCTGGGCTGGGGAGGGAGGTCACCCCCCTCCCCTCAACCTGGGGGGCAGAGGAAGCACCCGGAAGATGTTTGGCTACCCTGCCCCCAGGACACATCAGGCCCCTCCCAGGTTCATGTGCCCGCTTTAGCCGTGCCCAGTCCCGACCCCCCCCCCCCAGCGGGTCCTGAGCCTCTGGCACTGGGTCCTGAGCCCCCAGGGGCGGGTCCTGAGCCTCTGGCACTGGGTCCTGAGCCCCCGGGGGCAGGTCCTGAGCCTCTAGCACTGGGTCCTGAGCCCCTGCAGCGGGTCCTGAGCCTCTAGCACTCGGTCCTGAGCCCCCGCGGGCGGGTCCTGAGCCTCTGGCACTGGGTCCTGAGCCCCCGGGGGCGGGTCCTGAGCCTCTAGCACTGGGTCCTGAGCCCCCAGGGGCGGGTCCTGAGCCTCTGGCACTGGGTCCTGAGCCCCCGGGGGCGGGTCCTGAGCCTCTAGCACTCGGTCCTGAGCCCCCGCGGGCGGGTCCTGAGCCTCTGGCACTGGGTCCCGAGCCCCCGCAGCGGGTCCTGAGCCTCTGGCACTGGGTCCCGAGCCCCCGCAGCGGGTCCTGAGCCTCTAGCACTGGGTCCTGAGCCCCCAGGGGCGGGTCCTGAGCCTCTGGCACTGGGTCCTGAGCCCCCGGGGGCGGGTCCTGAGCCTCTAGCACTCGGTCCTGAGCCCCCGCGGGCGGGTCCTGAGCCTCTGGCACTGGGTCCCGAGCCCCCGCAGCGGGTCCTGAGCCTCTGGCACTGGGTCCCGAGCCCCCGCAGCGGGTCCTGAGCCTCTGGCACTGGGTCCCGAGCCCCCGCAGCGGGTCCTGAGCCTCTAGCACTCGGTCCTGAGCCCCCGGGGGCGGGTCCTGAGCCTCTAGCACTGGGTCCTGAGCTGCTGCACCGGCTGGGCACAGACTGACCAGGCTCAGGCTATGGGGAGGGTTGGGATATTGGGCTAAGCCGGGCTTCAAGTGAATTGGGCCCAACAAGAGAGAAGAGACAGAGGTGGAAGAGAGAAAGAGATGGGGGGGGGCAGACAGAGGGAGAGAAAGAAAGAGTGGGAGGGAGGAGGGGGAGAGTGTGCGGCTGCTCAGCCTCGAGGCTCCCAGCCCGCTGGGTCCACGGGCTTGGGGGCTCTTCCCCACCCCAGGCTTGCTGCTGCCCCCCATGCCCTCAGGGTCCTGGTACCTCCTCCCGAGATGCCGTGCCCCTCCTCCCTGGAGGCCAGGGCCCCCTTCCAGACTTACTTTAGTTTCCAACCCCCAAGTCTACCTTCTCCTTCTGAAAAACTCACCCCAAGTCTTCCCACTAGAGAGAGACTTGCCTGATAACCTGGACCAGAAAATCGTCACCTGGGAAACCGTGCAGAAGGAAAATTTTTTGGCCAATCTGGAGAAAAGGAGGAAAGAAAGTACCATGGAGACCCTAAAAAAGACGTCCCACAGGTGAGCATCTGTCTCCATCTTTTGTGAAACTGCCCGGATGTGGGGCTCCCCGACCGGAAGCAGAGCCTCCGGGGCCCCTCTTTCCTAATGTCCCTAAGGTCGGCCTGGCTGGTGACTTGGCCCTGGGACCCCCAAACACCGCGGGTCAGGCCTGAGCACGAGGAGAAGCCCCCAAGTGCTCCAGCCAGCCTTCCAATGGCGGTGGGGGGGGGGGGAGGGGGAAGGGCTGAGGCGCTCCTTATCCGGGAGGGGCGATGATCATGTTGAGCGCGGCGCCTGGAAGGTCCAGGACCTCCTCAGGTGGATGTGTCCCCCACGGAGGCAGGTCCCCAGTCCTCTGGGCCCCCTGGGACGAGCCTCTGCCCTCGGCCAGCTGCCTTTCCGGTGTGGTTGGGCCCCGTGTGGACTCCGGCTCCACCTCCTAGAATCAGCTCTTTGTGAGAGCATAGATTTGGCACCAGAAGGGACCTCAGAGGCCCTGAATCCACCCCCTCATTTTATGGATTGTCAAATCAGCGAGCGTTTAGTAATTACCTACTGTGTGCTTAGCACACCCACTGTGTGTCAAGCCTATGCTAAGTACTGGGGAACTCCCTGGAGACAAAATGCAAACAGGTGCATCCAGACGAGCCAGGAGTCAATAAGGTGGAGAGAGTCAGGATCAGGCAGCCATGGGGGGCTCTGTGGCAGTGCGGGGGTCACGAGCATCAGGGCAAAGCTCAATCCTAGGCCTGCCAGGCTTCCATGACAGTGCTCTACCCCCTGCACCGCACTGTCCCTTCATTGGGTTGGCCCCCTCACTTCTAGCCCCAAACTTTGGGGCTTCCCCTGAGGGAAGGAGCACAGGTTATCACATCTTTTATACTCGAGGGAATTGGGGTTCAGAAAAGCCCAATGACCCTCAGCTGGGGACGATTCTAGAAATGCAGTCAGGAAACTTGGGTTCAAATCCTAGCACTTGGGCCTCAGTTTCCCCATCTACAAAACAAGAAGTCGGACTCACGGGAGCCTGCATTGTGCCCCTCGAGAAGCCTGGGCAGGAGATCTGGGGCCGGCCAGACCAGGGGCCCACTGGGGCCGTCCTCCCCGCAGGAGAAGTCCCAAAGTGGCTGCCAGCCGCATTCTGAGAAACTGGTTCCTCCCCCTCTCCTGGACAGACCAAAGCTGGTGTGTCTGGCCCGGTTTGGCCCAGTCTCCCAAGGCCTGGGGCCAGCTACTCCTAAGTGAACAGCTATTGCCCGACTGGAAAGCCTCATGAGAGGAGGCCGGCAGGTCCTGGCTCAGGGCCTTGAGGAGCTTCTGGCTCACCCTGATCAGCAAGACCCCTTTTATAACAGGGGGAAACTGAGGCCTGAAGGGAGGTGGTCGGTGCCCCACCCCAGCATCTCTGTGGCCTGGAAAGGCGCTCAGAAGCACATTGAGAGAGGTTCTACACAGGGAGCGGTCATTCTGCCCCTCCCCTCCCCTTCCCCTCACAGAGCCTCAGTTTCCCTATCTGTAAGATAAAGGCCTGGGTCAGAGGCTCTCTTTTCTACGGCACTGGCCTGGCCAGGGTCCTGAGGCCCCTCCATGCCCCTGAGCCCAGAAACGGGTGTTTTTGCATTTTTCCTTAGGGTGGATTTCATCAGCCAACATGTGGCAGGGCTGAGAGAACAAGAAAAGCGCATTCGGGCCCTCGAGTCACAAGTAAAGACCCAGTTCTGGGCTCTGGCTTCTCTTCTCCCATTGGTGGGAGGGGGAGGGGGAAGAGGGTGGGAGGGCAAATGGTCAGTATGGGACTATGGGAGCCCCTGGAGGACAGGGAGGAGCTTCCAGCCAGCACCAGGTGGAACACGACGCTCTGTATTTCAGGTCAATTACTGCACAGTCATCCTGTCCACCATGGCGGACACACTGAGCCGGGCCAGCCCCACGGGGCACCAGGCGCCTCCCAAATACCCAAGTAAGGCCGAGGGATAGGGCCGCCACTCACTGTGGGACCCGGTGCTCTGTCCGGGGAGGTCGGGGCCGCCCTCTCTGTGTTCAGAGGCTGAGAGCGGCCGGAGGAAGCCTATGTCTGGGGGAGCAGGGAAGAAGCCAGGAGGTTTTGGGGGGTGGCCCTGAACACAGGCCTGAGGTTCTCCCCTCGGCTAAGGGAGGCCAGGAAGGGAGCCAGAAGCTCAGTCCTGCTTCTCCCATCCCCTCCCCAAGGGACCTCGGAAAGTCCCCTCTTTCCCCACAGTGGACCGTGCTCCCCCAGTGTTCCTGTTTCAGTCTGACTACCCAGGCCCTCATTTGGGGTTTTCCTGGCAAACGGACTGGGGGGGTCGGCCATTTCCTTCTCCAACTCATTTTACAGACGAGGAAACTGAGGCAGGCAGGGCACAGAGACTGGCCCTGGCCGGGATCTGAGGCTGGGTTTGAGTCTCCCAGCCCCCTGCATGCTGCGGCCCATTTGGCTGCTCCTTGGTGCCCGCACGAGGGGACTCTCAGGCGGTTCACGTGAGATCTTCACTTCTTTCCCCCCTCTGGGTCTGTTTCTCCTTCTGTAAAAAGAGGGCGAGAGGCTCCCTAAGGTCCCTTTTAGTGCTGGACTTTTAGAGCCTCCTGGAATCCTGAGCAGAGCTTAGTCCTCCCAACTCCCTGAGCTCAGCCCAAAGAGGTCCTTGGACCTTCTCTGCTCCTGGAGCGAAGCACCAAGGCTTTGTGGTCATCAGGGTAAAGGGGGAGTCCCCAGGGGCTTCAAAGCCAGAAGTGCTGACCTTCTTATCCCCCAGGGGCAGAGGCAGGGAGGCTGGGCCTTGCTGCGGACTCACTTGCCCAAGGAACCTTGTACACAAACAGCCAGTCCCTTTGGGGAAGTGACCTCAGGAGCAGGAGAAGCGCTGCCCCTCGAAAAGCCTCAGCCTGCTGGGCTCTCTGGAGTCATGTCATTCACCTCCCACCATCACCAATTGCAAATTCTGCAAAGTCCTTTCAACAAGCCTGGGAGGGAGTGTCATTACCTCCATTTTACAGATAAATAAACTGAGGACAGAGGAGAGAAGCGAATGCAATCAATGAATAATGAGCATGTATTGTCACACACGTGGAGTACTGACTCCATGTCTTCAAGCTCCAAATTCTGTTTTATCCTCCAATCATGCTGCCTCCTCTCCCAAGGTAACTGCGGCGAAGGAGGAGGAGGGCAAATCCCTCTCCAGGAGGAGGCCTCCAGCCCGTGATGTTTGAAGGGCAGCGGCGGGCACGTTTTCTTGGCTCTGATGACGTCAGTTTCTCCAACCTGAGACATATCTAGAAGTTGGGTCTTCACTCGCCAGCCTTTGTAAATAAGGTCAGACAGCTCTAACCCAGGAACCGGGGACGAGAGAAGACAGGTCCCATGCGGCTGATCAGTGGGAACCCGAAATTGCCCATCATTCTCTGGCTTTTAGCATTTGCTGTCTAATCTACTGGTATCTTTCTTCTTTTTTGTTTACAAATTAACTTACTTCATACTAAGAACTTCATCAAAAAAACATGAGCATTCACTTACTTTTTTTTTTTGTACAGCAAGAGAATTATATAAATATGTTTATACATATTGGGTTTAACATATATTTTAACATGTCTAACATGTATTGGATTGCTTGCCATCTAAGGGAGGGGCCAGGGAGGAGGAGAAAATCTGAAAGACAAGGCTCTGCAAGGGTCAATGTTGAAAAATTATCCATGCATATGTTTGAAAATAAAAAGCTTCATAAAAAAAAGCAAACAAACATGAGTATTTCAGCATTCAAAGAGCAAAAAAGAAGAGATGTTCTTCAGAGGCATAGTTGTTGAAACTCTTTATTAAATTTTAAAGGGAAATAGCAAAATGGGATGTTTCCTGAGCTTATGTGTGTATATGTGTGTGTGTGTGTCTAGACAGAATCACATTGAGTCCCTGGGCACACAGCACATCTTTCCCAGGCTGCTTTTCCTCATGAATCCAGATGATTGACTCCTTAAGACCTTGAAGTATCAGCCCCTGTGGCTCTGGTCTCACAACAATTCCAGCTTAGCTTTCCCATTATCAGGATTTGGGGTCCCAGTTGGCCTGCGTTGCTGAAAGATCCCAGGCTCTCTTCTGCTTCTCTTCTCAGCCAGTAAATACATGTGGCTGGGTCTGACAGAGACTTCTACAGAAGGCCTGTCATGTGCAAAAGGGATGAGGCCTCTAGAAAAACTCAGGAGGGAATTGCTGAGAGGGAGAGTTATCCCAAGTTACTCTTGGCTCCCTAAGAGGGTATAGACATTTTTTCAATGGATATAGAGGCTAAATGGCCACCTGTCAAGTCGGGTCAAGACAATAAGTATTTATTAAACACTTACTGTATGCCAGGCACCTGCCAAGCACTAGGGATACAAAGGAAGGCAAAAGATAGTCCCTGCTTTCAGAGAGCTTACAATCTAATGGGGGATAGAGAACATGCAAACAACTACGTACAGACAAGTGGCAGACCCAAAAATGAATGAGAGGTCATCACTAGAGAGAAGGCATTAACATTAAGGTAGAGGGGAGGCTTCCTACAGAAGATAGGGTTTTTGTTGATACTAGAAGAATGCCAGAAAAGGAAGTCAGAGGTGCTTGATTTCCACTCATAGTCATGAAATCTGGTGAGCAAAGAAAGAAAATTTCAGTTCCAGTCATGGGGAACAGCCCATGAAAATGCTTGGAGTTGAGAGAACAGCCAAGAGGCTGGTGTTGCTAGAGAGGAAGATGGAAAGAGACTAGAAATGGAGGAGAGGGTGAGTTAAGAAAGGTTTTGAAGATCAAACAACATTTTGTTTAATTCTGGGGGTAATAGGGAGCCACTGGAGTTTACTCAAAAAAGAAATAACAGCCATACTCTGGGCTTTGGGAAAATTGCTTTAATGGCTGAATAAAAGGATGGCCTGGAGTGGAAAGAGACAGATTCCCTCCACCACTCACCCAGCAGCTATTGCAACAGTTCAGGCATGAGATGATGAAGGTCTGCACCAGGATTGAGGGAGTGTCAGAGAAGAAAAGGGAGGGGGAGGGAGAAATGTTCCAGAAATGCTGTAGAAGTGAAATCAACCAGAGGTACTGCAGAGGTGAAATCAACAAGAGATGTTGCAGAGGCCACATCAACAAGAGATACTGCAGAGATGAAATCAACAAAATATGTTGCAGAAGCAAAATCAATAAGAATTGTCGCAGAGGCGAAATCAACAAGAGATACTGAAGAAGTGTAATCAACCAGAGATACTGAACAGATGAAATCAAAGATATTGCAGAAATGAAATCAACAAGAGATGTTGCAGAGCTGAAATTAGCCAAAGATATTGCAGAGGTAAAACAAACAAGAGCTGAAATGTACCAAAGATGCTGAAGAGGTGAAACCAACAAGAAATGTTGCAGAGGTGAAATCAACAAAAGATATGGCAGAGATGAAATTGACAGGCCTTGGCACCATCCTGGACTTTGGGGCAGGTTATCTGAGGAGTCCAGAAGGTACCTGGGGTAGGCTCAGGGCCAGTAACAGAGAAGATAATCTCCCTAGGGTGTGGTCACTGCATACAACACAGCTTCTTGTAGCCACAGATGAGAGATTCAAGTAAACACCAAAAGGTTGATAAGCAGCCCTGAAAAGCCCTTGGCAAGCCCTCACACAAAAGGAACTGGTGCTTCCTTAACTTCCCTCAGCAGGTGAGAACAAATTGTTCCAAGGGCTGAGAAGCAGGCACCGTGGAGAGCTTCATCCTGGGCCATCACTAGTAGTCCTGGCTTATTTTACTACTGAATGCCAGTGACTCCTCGTGAAGCCGATAACTTTATGCTCTTTAGCCTCATTTAAAGCTAATTCACCCAGAAGTCAAGACATGACCCCATGAAGTCTTGGTCCTCAAAACAAAAGACAGTGTAGGGGAAAAGATGGTGAATTTGGTCCCAGAAATGTTGAGTTTAAGATGTCTGTGGGACATCTACTTGAGATATCCAGTTAATGGTTGGAGATAGGAGGCTGAAGATCCGCAGAGGGTTGGACAGAGAGCTTAGCTGGTATATTAGGGTGGGAATGTAGCAAGCAGGATACCAGGAAGGTGATAAACAGGGGATACACAGCGGCCCATACAGCACACCATTTCTGGTGACCTGAGAGCCAGAAGGGTCTTGCCTCTTATTTTCACTTAGTCTTACTGCTCCTTAGTCCTCAGCCACCTTCCTCTGACTGCAAAGACACCATCAGCAGCTTTTCTGGAAAGGGTCAACTGAAATACACTGAGATGTTGGCAACTAGAAACATTTTCTCACCAAATTAGACGAAACCCAAGAACGATGCACACGCACTAGGTCGGCCTCTGGATCTGGCCTCCACTTCCAAGGCAACACACAGATGAAAAGCTCCCAAGGGCAAGGGTCATGGATCTTCTCCTATATCCCCAATCAAGCTATATATACAGAGTGGGTGCTAGCTTCAGGAGTCAGTCCATCCTTTCCTGGAAGATAAATTCAAACCAGACTCAGTTCCTTCCAGAACATTGCTACTCCCCCCCCCCAACATACATCCTGGCCAACTGTCCTGAAAAAATGAGGGTCTGAGCCCTCAGAGCAATCAGCCTGATTGCCTGGAGATGTTGGCAGCCCCACTCCCCACACTGCCTCTTCCTGACAGCCTTTGGATTAATGCCCCTTTATTAAATTGAATTTCTGGGAAATCCGCCCCCCGGCCCCTGCTCCTGATTGGCTCGGCAGGGGGCATAGTGCCAGGAAGGCAATTGGCAAAGCTGACTCACTTTCATGCTTAGCACCCCTGGCCTTCCTCCTCTAACTCCTTGGAGAACCTGCACTAAAGGGATAACAACCCTTTAGGATGTTCATCAATAATGGAATCAGTTCTGGCCCATGGCCCCTTGGAGTGAGCCATGGCGCTAAGCCCAGCAGCAAGCTTGCTCCGTTGGGGCTGACAGTGCTGCAGCCCCCAGGCCCACACAGACACCCCCCATTATGGGGACTCAAGTCCTGCACCCCAGATCCCAAGACCCCTTTCTCTATGCCTGAATCCACTACCTATTAAGGGGGTCTGAGGCCTGAAGTCCTTTCTAAAGACTAGGGTGGCAGGAAGGCAGGTGTGCAAAAATCGGGGACAGTGGGTTCCCCCTCTGAGGGTCTTTAAGCAAAGGGTCAGAGAATCCTTGGTGAGGGTGGGTTGGTCTCATTGTCCTGTCCAGTTCCAAGACCGTGGGACCAAGGGTCCAAAGGCAAGGAAAAGGTGATGCAGACCAGCAGACACTGGGGCCTGAGCCAACCGGGCCCTTCTGCCTCCAGTGTTCTCCCCTGCACAGCTGAAGTCCCTGGGCATTGACTGCCTGGAGCTGGGGGCACAGCAGGATGGGGCACTTGCTGAACAAGTGCCAGGAAAGCCTGGCTCCATGAATCAGGGCTTCTCTCAGAGAACAGGCCTCCTCTGTTGTAAGCATGGGGGGAGGGGGGGGAACAGTCCCTCTTTGGCCTCAACACAGAGGGACCTGGGTCCCAGCTCTGACCCTCTTGGCTAAGCTTCCAACAGCTTCCAAGTCCCCATGATCCCCTCCAGGAAACAGCTTCCCTCCTCCACACCTGCCTGGGGCCACTCTCAGAGAACAGGACTTGGATTCACTCTGGGAATAAAACCACCCCGTGGGGCTGAGGATGGCCCCTCGGCGCCCCCCACTGGCAGGGCTGCACCCTCTGGCCCTGTGTCACCTAGCCAAACTAGTCTTTTCCCAGTATTGCAAGAGAAAGTGTTCCTGGCTGGTGGCCGGGGCCCCTTGCCCACCTGGCTAGGGAGACACCAGAGAGTCCCAGACTTCAGAGAAACCTTTTATTGTCTTCACAAGGACAAAGCAAGCCAGAGGCCTGGGGGAGGGACAGACAGCAAGAGGCCCGCCCGCAGCATTCCCCTTTCCTGCTTCTGCTGGTCGGATTTTGCTTTGGATCCCTTCAACAGGCGCTTCTTGTCCTGGGGGTCTGGGGGAGGGGGGTCAGGGGGCTCAGGCAGGTACAAGAACGGGGGCATGGGAAGCGCTGGCCAGGGACAGAATGGGCCTCCAAGGGATGGAGCTCAAAGCCGGGAGAGCCCGCTCAGGCTTCCTCGTTCTCTTCCTCCACAGTCCCCTTGGGCCGAAGGTGCTCCCTGCTCCGCTTTTTGCTCCCATGGAAGCCCACTGGCTCGGGCTCCCCGGGCTCCGGGTGAGCGGCCTCCTCCTCCCGCATGTCCGCATCCTGGGGCTCCTCTCGCCTCCTGGGGGGCTCCTCTCCCTCCCCCTCTCCCTCGGGACCCCCTGCCGAGCCCAGGTGGCCCAGGGCCACCGGCTCGTCCCCCGGCTCCCTGAGGTCCCCTGGAGGCCGCTTGCGCTCCCCGGGCTTGGCGGGCTTGATGAACACGATCCTGCCGGCCCCGCGGCTGGAGGGGTCCTGGTTGAAGGAGGGGGAACAGATGTCTGGGGGAGCGGGGCTCTGAGCCTCCGCCCTCCTCTTCAGGTCTCCGAGGAACTCTAGGGCCACAGCGCGGTTGCTGCGGTCGCTGGTCTCCGGCACGTCGTGCAGGCTGTACTTGGTCCAGCGCTCCGGATGCGCAACGTAGTCGGGGAGCGGGGGGCGGCTGGGCGCGGGCGCGGGGGGTGGCAGGGGCCGCTTGAACGGCTCCCCCAGGGGCCGGGCCGCACCCTCCAAACCCCCAAAGATGCTGTGGCTGCGCAGGGAGAAGGTGGGGCTCGTGCCGCGCAGGAGGAAGGGCCGGGAGGGCGCTGTGGGGGGCTGCGGGGGGGGCTGTGGGGAGTCCCCCTCCTCCTCCTCCTCGTCCGCCGCCTCAGTGTCCAGGTCAGGCCGCTCCCCGGGGGTCAGCGCCGCCGCCAGCCCGTCCTCATCGTCCGAGTCCGAGTCACTGAGCGCGCCCGCGGCCCACGGAAGCAGCCCTACGGAGGCGTCGCCGCCCCCTCGGCCTGCCATCCCGGCCACACTGCCGACGCTGCCTCAGTTCCCCGCTGCGGGAGGGGGTGGCCGGGTCCTGGCTCCGGCCTCTGTGGATGACTGGAAGCCGCGCTAGTGGGAGGGGAAGGGAGCGGAGCCTGTGCAGATGGGGAAACTGAGGCTGAAAACAGACACTCTCTGACCAGGGTCAGTCACAGGTAGGGAAACTGAGGCAGCGCTGCTCCGGGCTGGGCCCAAATTCTGAGACCTGCCTCGGCTACAGCAAGTCTCCCCAGGACCTTAGCCACCATCTTGGGCCTCGAGGATGAGACGGCCCCGCCCTCACCCGCAAGGTTTTCTGGGAAGACGAGTCCCCGTCTCCCAAGCGCCTGGGCCATCTCCACCAGAGGATCATCCAAAGGAAAACGACAACCCCCACAATCCAACACGGGTGATGTCACAGCCAAGGGATCTCGGCACGTGACCTACTGAGAAAGCCAGGCCCATGGCCTTGCGCATGCGCTTTGGCCTCCGGGAAACTGGTCCTCGCGCAGCTTCCGGATAACGGCTTTTCGGTGTTGGTGAAGGGGGGGGGGAAACAAGCGGAGAATGCCCACAATGCCTCACAGGGCTGGGAGGTGCGGGTCGTGGCAGCACTTCCTGAGTACTGGAGTACAATAGCTCCGCCTGCTGGAACCGCCCACGGCTGCACGCTCCCCGCCGCGCGGGGACAGGGAAAAGGGACCGTGTGCTGGGATGATTGACTCCCTTTTTCAAAAAAGGAAACGGAGGGCTGGGCGGGGGGAGGGGAAAGAGGAAGCGGAAGGACTGCGGGAGAAGCTGGGATCAAGGGGAGGAGCTATTCTAGGCCCGGATGTTTTCTTCTGCGCTTCCGCCTTTCGGGAGCTGACGTCACTGAGCGCCTGGAAGGGGTCCGGCGAGAGCACACACTCCGCGGCGCCCCACGGTCTGGGGAGGGGCTGAACCCGAGGAGTGGAGGAGGGGTTCTAGCCGTCCTTTGAGTGGGAGGGGACTCGGAATGGAGAAATGGAAGGATTCTGACGTCACCTAGTACAACCCCCTTCACTGACAGATGGGAAAACTGAGGCACGGAGATATTAAGTGACTGGGAGTCCGAAAACCGTGCGGCCACCAAAAAAAGGGGGGGAGGTGCCCTGTGACCGCTGACCTGACGTCAGCCCTTTCAGTCAACTGCTGTGACTCCCCCTGACCTCCAGCATCCAAAGAAATCCTCCTCCCGAAGACTCCAGGGTGCTCTCTGCCTGAACCCCGGCTCCTCTCCCACCGGAAGCTTTCCCCGCACCGTTCAATCCTTATTTAGACGCCCCAGTTCTTACAGAATAGTGACCGCCGAGGCCGGCATACAGTAGGCGCTTAATGAGCGCTAGCACCTCGGCCCCACCTTTCTCCCCTCCCAGCCTGACTGGGCGGGCCTCGGCAGCTGCGCCCTCGCAGCCACAGAAAGCCGCGGGAGGCGGGACTTGGACAGACTTCGGTCGCTCCATTGGCTGGCGGGCCCCGCGTCGCTACATGGTTGCCTCTTGCTTCCGCCCAAGGAGACACGGGAGCTGGGGGGGGGGGAATTGGGATAGAAGTGGCCGGAAGAAGCCCCGGGAGGGGAGGGGAACGGCGTCTCCATTGGGGCTGGGAGAGGGGCGGGGCCTTCTTGTAGTTACTGTAGCCCCTGGTGGTTACTGTAGCCGGCGCTGTGCGTGGGAGAAGCCCCGGGGCTGCCCCGCCCGCCTCCCATCCAGGCCCCCAGCTCATGCTTCTAAAGCGGGGCCCAGAAGCCAACGCCCCTCCTTGCTGGAGGCTGTCTAATCCTGGCATTCTAGGCCTTCCCAGCCCGCGGCGCCGACCTGTCCCCCTTCCAGCGTTACTGGGGAAGCCTGAGGAGATGCTTGCTCCTCCTTCCCCCTCCATTCTCGGGCCTCTCTGAAAGGCCGCCCTGCCCCCTCTCCCCATGGGGGAACTAGCTCCTCTGGGGCCTCAGTTTCCATTCCTGTAAACGAGTATTGGGCAAAATGTTCTGCTCTTGCTTTCTGTTGTGACCGTGGCCCTTTGGGTTTTGGGGGCAGAGATGCCAGTGGGGGGGTGGGGGAAGTCTGCCCTTTCTCCTGCCCATTTTACAGATGAGGCAACTGAGGACTTGCCCAGGATCACCCAGCTAGGAAGTGTGAGGTTGCAGTTAAACTCCCAGGGGAGCCGTCCAGACTCCAGGCCCGCTCTGGGCCCAGGGATCACCTTAGCTGGCAGCTGTTCCACTGAGGCCCAGAAGAACACCCCAACCCTCCCATGGGAGGGGGTCCAGGGCCAAGCTGAAGAGGGGACGCCCCCTCGCCCTCCCCCATGGAGACTGCGGCTGCCCCCCCCCCCAAGAAAAAGCAGCAGGCAGCTCACCAGAGTGCTTGTTTTATTGGATACATGGATCGAGGAGTCACATGGGGGGTGGACAGGCAGACAGACAACAGCAGGGGCAAAGGAGGTGGGGGACCCTCGGGCCATGCTGTCCCCCCTCCCCCAGGCAAAGTCGGAGAGGGCGGGGTGGGCTGGGGATCACTCAAGGCCCCTCCTTTCCAGGGTCCATCCCAGGCCCCTCCTCCTCCTCCCCCAGCGGTCCTGGCCAGGGACTCGTGTCCCAGGCACAGACTGCAGGGGTCAGAAGCTACAGGCCTCCCCCACCTTCCTGGCCTGGGCGGGGCAGCTGGGCCAGGGGCCACCCCCGCCCTGCCCTGCCTGGGATGGCGGACACTTGGGGCGCTGGGAGCCACAGCCGGGCGAGGGGCAAAGGGGAGGCAAGGGCCAGGGGAGACAGGCGAGGACAAGCAGTACTTGGGTCAGTGTGAAGCGCACGCGGGTAGGAGGGGGGAGGAGAAAGGCAGAATCTGGGCCCAGCGGGCTCTGGGGAGAGGGAGGGCTGAGCTGGTGGGCATCTCCTCCTTCCTGTCTCCGCCCCCCCTTGGGTGGTGGTCCAGGAGCCCGGGCAAGAAGGGATCTGTCTCCGGGCATCAGCGATGGCGCCCGCCAGACGTGCTGGGGCCCGGGGCCCAGGCTCCAGCCCTGGGCGGGCAGTCAAGGCGAGGAGGGATCAGAGGCCTTCCCCCGAGCCCAGCACCTCTGACCCCTCCCAGCCGGCCACCCACAGAACAGGCGCTGGGGAAGGCCTGGCTGCTGCCCCTGGGCCAGATGCGCGGGCCCAGAACATACCGAGTACATACAACATCTATGTAAACATATATACATGCATGCCCAGGGCGGCACCGAAGAGACACTGAGGGCCCCTGCCCCTCCCCCCCACGGACATTCTGGGCAGTTTTCCTTTAAGGCTTTCTAGGACTCCATCCCCTGCTGCACCCCCCCCCCCAACCCGGGCCACCCCAAGCAGGGCACCCCAGGCAGGCCCCGGGTCTGGTAAAGTGCTCGGGGTGGTCCGGGCCTGGGGCCGCACGTGGTCTTGCAGCTGCCCCCCCTGCCAGCCCCCTCCCAAAGCAGAGCCCAGAGGGAGGGCTGGCAGGGGCCGGGGCTGCCCGGCCCCAGGGGCTCCCGCCGGGCACGGCTTCCAGCGGCCACAGCCGGCCACTCTGGGCCCACCTGGCGCAGCCTGGTTACGGTGCCCGGCCGGTGGGACACCCAGGGCCAGGAAGGGTGAGAGGTCAGAAACACTGCTCCAACAGTAGGTGGGGACAAAATAATGCAGATGGGTTAAAAAAAAGAAAAGGTCACAGCTGCCAGGCCGCTGGGCCTGCCCTCCTCCCAGAGGCCCCGGCTCCGCCTAACTCGCCTGCAGCCGGCCTGGAAAGGGACCTGTCACCTCTATTCCCCCCCCAGCCCAGCCCCCCCAAAGTAAAAATGCTAGTAAGTACTATAGGGTAATATCAGAAACATCTCTATACATAATTCCCTCGATTTCCTTCAGCGCTCTTCTGGTCACTCGGTATCAGTCTGGGGGCGCCCCCTCCTCTCTTGCCTGCCCGCCCCTCCCAGCAGCCCCGGAGGCGCGGCCCCTCAGTACACGGAGCTGTTCCGAATGCCGCAACACAGGACCATGCTGAGGATCATCTCGAAAATCTGCAAGGGGAGGGGGCGCATTAGAGGGGGCCCGGACCCATAGTGGCCACGCCCTCCTCAGCCCCTCCAGCGCAGTCCCCAGAAATGCCCTCCGCCCTGGGAGGCAGGCCGGGCCAGGCCCGCTCCAAACGCAGCCCGGAGCCGGAGCCCCGGCACTCACCATGATGACGGCCACCACGATGGCGGCGATGCCGATCAGGTACAGCTTCCCCGAGAAGAGCTCGTCAATCTTCTGGTGACAGTTGGCCTGCAGGAGAGCAGAGGGCACCCTGGTCACAAGAGACGAGGGAGGGGACGGGCCGAGGGGACTGGGCGAGGGGACGGGAGGAGGGGACGGATCGAGGGGACGGGACGAGGGGACGGGAGGAGGGGACGGATTGAGGGGGACGGGAGGAGGGGACGGATCAAGGGGACGGATCGAGGGGACGGGAGGAGGGGACGGGAGGAGGGGACAGATTGAGGGGACGGGACGAGGGGACGGGAGGAGGGGGACGGGAGGAGGGGACGGATTGAGGGGACGGGAGGAGGGGACGGATCAAGTGGACGGGACGAGGGGACGGGAGGAGGGGACTGGGCGAGGGGACGGGAGGAGGGGACGGATCGAGGGGACGGGACGAGGGGACGGGAGGAGGGGACGGATTGAGGGGACGGGAGGAGGGGACGGATCAAGGGGACGGATCGAGGGGACGGGAGGAGGGGACAGATTGAGGGGACGGGACGAGGGGACGGGAGGAGGGGACGGGAGGAGGGGACGGATTGAGGGGACGGGAGGAGGGACGGATCAAGTGGACGGGATGAGGGGACGGGAGGAGGGGACGGATCGAGGGGACGGGACGAGGGGACGGGAGGAGGGGCCGGATCGAGGGGACGGGACGAGGGGACGGGAGGAGGGAGCCAGGCCGAGGGGACTGGGCGAGGGGATGGGAGGAGGGGACAGGAGGAGGGGACGGATTGAGGGGATGGGAGGAGGGGACAGGAGAAGGGGACAGATCGAGGGGATGGGACGAGGGAGCCAGGCCGAGGGGACTGGGCCCAGCCTGTGGGAGCCAGAAGCTGCAAACAGGAGGCTTTACCCCAGACCCAGAAAGAGCAGTGCAGAGACCCAGATGGGTGCACCCACAGGGGAAGAGAGCTAGTGAGAGGAAGGGGCTCCTGGGCAGAAGAGGGGGCGCAACCCACACGGAGATCCCAGGTACAGATCCCGCTGGGCAGTGAGCCTGGCCGCCCCGCCCCCGGCAGGATCCCCACCTGCCTGACCTCACCTTGAAGGGGACGGTGAAGACGTTGCTCCCGCTGGGGCAGAGGTCACTGTTGGAGGCTGCTGTGATTAAGGAGGTGAAGGAGTCGGAGCCGCAGCAGCCCAGCTGGAAGAGAGGACGGAAGTGGCCCCTGAGTCCTTGGCCGGGCCAGCAGAAGCCCCGCCCCCCCCACGGGCACCGCGGCTTGCCATCCTCTCCAACACTCTCCCTCCTCCCTATCCTGCCCCCTCCCCCTCCCCTGGGATTGCCCCTTTATCCCTTCCCCATCCCCTCCCGTGCCCCCCTCCACGCCTCCCCAGCCTCACCGTCTCATGGAAGGACTTCACCACGGTCTTGGCGTTGCCCGAGTTGCTCTCCATCACGGCCTTCTGCAGCGCCTGGTCGTAGAACTGCTTCACGTCCTTGGCGATCTGTGGAGACGGGAGAGCGGTGGGAACCGACGGGGGTCCTTGGCAGCCGGGCAGGGCCGTGGGGCCAGGGCAGACACCCACAGAGGTGGGAAGCTCGACCTCGGGCTGTCGCCAGGCCAATAAAGTGACCGTGCTCACAACCTCGCCTCCGGCTTCGTGAATGAGGGGACCAGAGGCCCCATGGCCAAGGCCACACAGCTCCAACTGGCAGGCTGTAGCCAATGGGACGGGTGGGGGTGGGGAACGGGGCTCCCAGGGGGGCGGGCACCCTATTTCAGGAGCCCCCAACAATGACAGGCCAATTGGCACATGTGTCCTCTCCTGCGCCCCGTCCTGTGGGCTCCCGATGCCCCACAGCCGCCCAGCCTCGGTGCACCCGAGCCCAGCGAGGGACGGGCTCATTGGGAGGGCCGAGGACTCCAAAAACTTCTGGAGGATGGAGGGTTTCCAGCTGAGCCCTGTCCCAGCACCCACCCTGCCCCGAAGGGGCTCGTGCCCTGGGATGGCCCCAGGCCCTGGGTGGGGCAAGGGGGGAGAAACAAGAGATCTGCTGGGCCCCTTCCCCAAAGTCCTCCCCCGACCCCAGGCGCCCTCTGGGGCAGGCCGGCGCCCTCTGCCCGGAGCCCACCAGGGGATTCCCTCGTTGCTGCCGGACTAATTGTCCTCAGGGGCTGCCCAGGATGGCCCTGATACCCTCACGGGCTTGGCAGCTGGCGCTGAGCCACGGCCTTCTCCCAGAGGGGGCCTCGCCTGCCCAGCCTCGGCCCGCCCCTTCACCTGAACCCTGGGCCCTGGGGCCCGAGCCCCAGCTTACCTTATCCCGGTTGACGAAGCCCCAGATGCCAGCAGCCACCTCACAGGCAAACAGAATCACCAGGCAGGTGAAAAACTGTCCAAAGGAGGAGGGAGGGGTCCTATGAGCCCTGGCTGGGCAGGGGCAGGAGGAAAGGGGGGGAGGTGGCAGGGGTCGGGCTCCCCAAGCTGCCTAGTGACTGTCCCTTCCCAAGTTGGGGGGCTGGTTCCCCTTGGCACTGATTGACCCCTGGGGTCAGCGCTGCCGTTCTGCCCCCTCACAGCCATCTGGCGGCCAGTCTGACAGGAGAATTCGGGTTCAGACACCCCCGAGGCAGGGGCTTATAATGAAGCCCTGGAGGCTGATGAGTGGTGGGGCCCCTCACAGCCCATCCCCCCTTCCTGCCCACACCAGGCTCACTCTCCCAGAACCTCCCGGCTGACCCCAATGGTGAGCGGGTTCCACCAAGGTCTGCCGAGGGCCGGGGGCACCCCACGTCTTCTCAGGTCCGGCTGTCCTCCTCTGGGGGTCTTCCTTAGGCGGCGCCCACACCTGCCTGTCTGCTCCCGCCAGGCAGGGCCCAACCACACCCCAGGGGCCCGGCCCCGGACAGTCCTAGGAACACCCAGGGACGGGAAGCGGGTTCTGGGCCTCCTCAGGGGGTGGGCAGGGTTCATGCAGGGAGGCGGGCGTTCCTCCGGAGAAGGCGGTGGCCCCTTACCGTGCCCAGCAAGCACTGGGACTCCTGGATGGCTCCGTAGCAGCCGAGGAAGCCCACGAACATCATCACGGCGCCCACGGCGATCAGGATGTAGATGCCTGGCGGGGAGTGGACGGGCAGAGATGTGAGCTGGACCTCCCGGCCCCCCCGGCCCCCCCGACTTCCAAACCCTCTGCAATATGAAGGGCCAGGGGCTCTCCGGGAGGGGTCACACGAGGGGCCGGGGACTGCCAGAGACAGAAGGGTGCGGCTGGGAGGGTCGGCCCTGCTGCCGCCCCAAAGGCCCCGGGGCAGGATGCTGGGGAGCCTGCTCCGAGGGGGTCTCGGCCACGATCTCAATCGGCCTCTTTGGCCCGTGGTCCCCCTCGGGACTCGAAGCCACGCTCTGCGGGGTGTGTGCCGGGCACTGCAGGCTGGCCCTCCCAGGCAGGACTCGGCGCCCGCCGACCTATCTTGTCCACTGGTGGGCTGTGCCCAGTTTGCTCTCAGACTTGATGGGCAACGGTGAAGGGGGGGGCCCCCCACTGGGGAAGCTCCTTCCAAGACCCCTCAGTACAGAGGAAACGCACCAGGCCGGACCAAAGGCAGCGGGCACTGCCCACCCCCCACCCCCCGCCTCCCTCGGTCTCTCTTTTAAAAATAACTGTGTAATGGAACGAGCTGGCGAGCCTCTGGTTGCCATGACAATGCCCCAAAATCACAGCACTGAACTCTCCCAGGGTGCCCAGATGCTCGCTGGGGGGAGGAGGCAGGAGGCCCCAGAGACTGGGGGGGGAAGGGCCTGCACCCCCCCCCCCAGGGTTCAGTCTGCATCAGGGGCAAGAGGGACCCAAAATAGCCCATCCGGCCCCACCACACTTCCTGTTCCCAGTGCGACTGAGAGCACAGCATCGGCCAAAAGGGGGGCAGTCCCCTGCCCCTCCTCCCGCAGCTTCCTCATCTGGCCCCTGACAAGGCTGGACCAGCCCTGCGGAAAGGGGGGCCTCAGACATAGCCCTCCCTCCCCCCAAGAGAGAAGGGCTGGCAGGATCAGCGGGGGAGGGGGGACCAAGTGGGGAAACTGAGGCCAGGAGAGCTTTCAAGGTGGTTACAGGGAACGGAGGTGGGGGTGGAGCGGGAAGGGGTCAGAGGAACTCCACAGGGAAGTCAGAGGGGGCAGAGCTGCAGCAAGGGCTAAAAGGTGGGGGGCGCAGACCATGCTCGGGGGCCACGGGCTCTCCCACTGGAAGCTGGGGGATATGGGGGAGCATAACAAGAACAGAGGCAGGGCGGGCCACCGGAGAATCCAGAGAAGGTGGACAGAGCTGAGAGACAGAGATGGAGAGACAGAAACAGAGAACAAGAAGAGACAGAGGCAGAGACAATGAGAAAGAAAGAGACCGAGAGCTAGAGACAGAGATACAGAGCTGGAAGCAGACAGAGACCCGCAGACAAAGATGGAGACAGATACAATCAGAGACAGAGGCAGACGAAGGTGTGGAGTCAGGCTGACCCGCATTCAGATCCTGCCTCAGATATCCGCTGCAGGACTGCGGCCAACTCACTTCCCTGTGCCTCAGTTTCCTCCTCTGGTCCGGGCCGGGGGTCCCCTGAGAAAAAGACAGGGGGGCCCCGCCGCTCTTCCCCCAGAGCCAGGGGCTCTCCCCCGAAAGCTCTCCTGGCACAACGCAGCCCTTATCCTTTTGCACACGCCCCGGCCAGGCCCGCTCCTCAGGACGGCTTCCGCTGCCCTCGGGTGGCTGGGGGACCCAGCGCTGGGGCTGATGGAAGGGAGGGCTCCGAGCCCCGCGGCCCCCCGCCTCTCCAGGGCACGGCCGGCCCAGTCCACCTGCTGCAGTCGGGGGGGCGGGCCACCCCAACTCCCTGGCGGCCACCTTCTGCCGAACCACAGCCGTGAGGAGAAAGTGGGGGCTCCTCGAGGACAAAAAGCCCAGGGGACCCCCCAGGGAGGACGGTGCGTGGGTTGCTCTAAGGTCACATGGCCAACGAGCACTAGGATTGGGCGCTCCCAGAGAAAGGGCAGGGTCATCAGGGAAGCTCCCCCGCTGCACCCCCCAGGCTGAGCATGCGGGGAGCCAGAACAAGGACTGACCAGAGGGGCTCTGCCCCCCGGCAGCCGCTCTGCCCGCCCCCCCCCCCCACGGCCGCTCTCCTAGAGCAGCCAAGAAGCCAAATAAGGCACTGGAAGAGGGGAGGCCACGGAGGCCCCGCGGCTGCTGGAAGACGTGACTCAGGCCCGGCTCCTCCCTCGGGGCCCGGCCCAGCTGCCTCCTTCCCTCTCGGGCAGGGGCTGAGCTGGCTCCAAGGGGCTCCTGAAGGGACCCAGCTGCCAGGCCGGGGGGCCCACAAACCCTCCATCACACAGATGGGAAAACCGAGGCCCGCCAGTGGCGCACAGAGGCAGATGGGCCTCCCCGCCCCCACAGGACCCCACTTACCCACATAGAAGGTGCTGGGGGCCGGCTTGTCATCGAGATTCAGGTGCAGGATGCTGGTGGTCTGGGAGTCATGGCGGAGCCAGAGGGCCACGCCGAGGATGACGCCCCCGGCCAGCTGTGGGATGGAGAGAAGCCACAAGTGATTCCGGGGAAGGGGGCCCTGCCCCAGCCCCCGGGGGTGCCCCCATGAGGAGCGGCTGTCCCCGGGAGGGCCGCGACCCTCGGCCAGGGCCCATTCACGAGATGGCTGCGGTCTCCTGACCCCCCGGGATTGGGCCTGTGGCGCAGACTTTGGATCTGGAGGCCGGCCAATGGAGGGGGCACCCTGCAGGACGGGCCACCGAGAGTGCCCCTAAAAGAATGGCTTCGGGGGGGGTCAACGGGCTCAGCCCTGGATGGGCACCTGGACCGGGGGCTCATGGGACAGAGGCACGTGGAGGAGTATCGGACGCCAGAGGAAGAGCGAGGGGCGGAGGCCCACACCGGCCGTCAGAACGGATCTTGGACCCGCACCGGCCTGGCCCAAGCCTCTCTGGGACCCTGGGGAGGAGCAGGGGACTAGCTAATCACTGCTGTGACTACCTCCCCAGCAACGGACCCCGGGGGCCACTCCGAGGCCGGTGCTCCCTGGGGAACACTCACACACTCTTGTACACACACGTCACACTCACACGTCACAGACAAGCTTGAGACTCCCCTCCCCCCCCCCCACCCGTCTTCTGCCTCAGCCCAAACCAAGCCCTGCTGAGACCTGGGCCCGCCGTCTCCCCCCCCAGTTCCCCCTTTTTATCTTCCATCTCCCTCTGGCCGGGCTCCTTCCCTTTGACTGACAGACATGGCTGGCTCCCACTGGCCTCCCAGACCCCTCCCTCTACTCTGCCATGACCATTGTCCTACTACACCTTTCTGGTTCCCCACCACAGGAACCCCCACTGCAAGGACCCCACACCAGAGGGGCCCCCGCTGCAAGGACCCCACACCAGAGGGGCCCCTTCTGATGCTTCTTAACCCCTTGCGTAGCTTCCAACCCCATCATTCAACCAAACTCCTCTCCAAAGTGACCAGTTTTCTCACTCTCGTGCTCCTCACCCTCTCGGGTCCCCCTCTGCTCCTCCCTCTCCAGCCACTGACTCCTTTGCTGGACCCTCCTCCCTCTGACCCTAAGGGTCTCCTGCCCATCCCCTCCTGGGCAAGCAGTGGGCGGCTGGACAAGCCGATCTCCCCCCGCGGCCCCTGGCTCGACCCTCGGCCGCCCCAGGAGGACGGCCCGCCCTCCCCTCGTCGGCCCAAGAGCCGCCCAGGTTTCCCGGGACTCCGCACGTTACAGTTACAACCCCAACAGTTACAGTTACTAAGCTTCTTCCCCCTAAGCAGGGCTGATGGGCTACTCCAAGGTCGTGTCGCAGAACACTCGCCATTTATCAGAGCAATTACAGCCACGAGATCTGAGCTGTGCTTGGCAGGGCCAGAGCCTCCTCGCTGGCCCTGGCCCCCCTCCTGCTGGTCCTTCCCCCCTCCCGCTGGTCCTGCCCCCCTCCCGCTGGCCCTTCCCCCCCTCCCGCTGGTCCTGCCCCCCTCCCGCTGGTCCTGCCCCCCTCCCGCTGGCCCTTCCCCCCCTCCCGCTGGTCCTGCCCCCCTCCCGCTGGCCCTTCCCCCCCTCCCGCTGGTCCTGCCCCCCCTCCCGCTGGTCCTGCCCCCCTCCCGCTGGCCCTTCCCCCCCTCCCGCTGGTCCTGCCCCCCTCCCACTGGCCCTGGCCCCCTCCCTCCATGTCTCTGTAGCCCCAGGACTTGCCCAGGCCTGGCACACAGTAGGAGCTTAGTCAGGGCTTAGTAACTGACTAAATTGTTTTTGCTTTTTCCTTCTTTGCTATTACATTCCCAATTTTTTGCTCGTATTCCATAAAGTGTCCGTTGGTCATCTGACTGATACACTTCGAAATGGACATGTTTTATCAGATTGGCCCCGGGAGGGCATTAAGAAGCTCCTCCACGGCCAGGAAAGGGTCCTGTCGTGGGCCTGCACTCTCTGTGGGAGGATATTTAGGGCTCCATTCGACCTCTGATCTGAGATGGGATGATTCTGGGGTCTTGGAGGCCCTCAGGCCAAAGAGAATGGATCTTCTGGTGGCTGAACCTGTCCTGACAGGCCTCTCCGTCTCTGTCTGTTTCTGTCTGTCTCTCTGTATCTCTGTCTCTGTATCTGTCTCTAACCCTCTCCAGCCCCTCCAGCTCGGGATGCTTGGGGGCCTGGCAGCTCAGACAGAGGCCCTGAAGGTCCAGGAGGGCAGCCCCAGCCCTCCCACCTCCCGCCTCCCAGCCACGAGTAAACAGGCGGCCTTCCGGCGGGCCAGCTCCCTTTGGGAACCACCTGCCTTCTTTGTCGCCTGTTTTGTTTGGGGACAGGCCCCGCCCCCGAGTTCTCTAAGCTCCTGGTTCTCCCCAAGCAGAGCTGGGCCCTCGAGGGGCCTCCAGGGTTACCCCATGGCCTGGTCCCCATCCAGCCCGCTCGCCCCTCACGGAGCCAAAGTTCTGCTTTTTCTTCTGAGTACGTCTGAGCTCCAGTGCTCCCCAAATCCCAGCCCCCCAAGAAAACTAAAGGGGGAAGGAGGCCTGAACGTGCTCCCCACACACCGGGGGACAGGCACTCTCTTCCAAGGGAGCGGCCCCCTTTATCATGTCTTCCCTCACAAGGTCCCAAAGCCAGAGCCAGGAGCAGAGAACGGACCCAAAGCCAGATAAGGATCCCCATTTTCCAGAGGAAGAAGCTGAGGAGCTCAGATGGAGAGTGATCCTCCGGGCAGGCAGGTTCTGACCAGAGAGAAGTGCCAGGTGGGAGCCCAGAAGGGAAACCTCAGCAAGTGAGTTCAAGGGGCCGGGACCGGGGCGGGAGCGCAGGTAGAGGCCTCCAGGGCCCAAGGGCCGGCCTGTCCTCGTGAAGGATCAAAGGGCCCTTAGTGCAGGGAGGCAGGCCACCTCAGCTGCGGGAGCCAAGCGGAGTCAACGGCCTTGGCCAGCATCAGCCTCTCTCTGGGCCAGGAGCCGGCCTGGCAGAGCAGCAGCGCAAGGCTTGGCCCCAAGGGGGCGCTGGGCCCGGGCCAGGGCTGATGGACCCAGCTCAGCTGCCCACAGAAGGCGCACTCCCCAGGGACAGAGCTGACAGCGGGAGCCCAGGCTGGACAGGTGCTGGGCACTGAGGGCGGCATCCATTCATGGGCACCGCGGGCACATGGGGGGCTGTGAGGGCAAGGCTGAGCTCAGGCCTCTGGCAGGAGTCAGAGAGACAGAGAAAAGCAGAGCAGAGATGGAGGCAGTGGGTGGGTGTGTGTGTGAGATTGTGTGTATGTTAATTTATGATTTGTGTGATTGTGTGTATGTGTGTGTGATTGTGAGTATGTGAATTCATGATTTGTGTGATTGTGTGTATGTGTGTGTGGTTGTATGTGAATTCATGATTTGTGTGATTGTATGTGTGACTATATTTGAATTCATGATTTGTGTGATTGTGTGTATGTGTGTGTGGTTGTGAGTATGTGAATTCATGATTTGTGTGATTGTGTGTATGTGTGTGTGATTGTACGTGAATTCATGATTTGTGTGATTGTGTGTGTTGTGGGTGTGAGTGACTGTGAATGTTTGTGATTGTGTGTTTTATGTGTGTGATTGTGAGTATGTGAATTCATGATTTGTGTGATTGTGTGTGTGTGTGGTTGTATGTGAATTCATGATTTGTGTGATTGTATGTGTGTGTGACTATATTTGAATTCATGATTTGTGTGATTGTATGTATGTGTGTGTGATTGTGAGTATGTGAATTCATGATTTGTGTGATTGTGTGTATGTGTTTGTGATTGTACGTGAATTCATGATTTGTGTGGTTGTGGGTGTTGTGGGTGAGTGACTGTGAATGTGATTGTGTGAGTGTTTTATGTGTGTGATTGTGAGTATGTGAATTCATAATTTGTGTGATTGTGTGTATGTGTGTGATTGTGAGTATGTGAATTCATGATTTGTGTGATTGTGTGTATGTGTGTGATTGTATGTGAATTCATGATTTGTGTGATTGTGTGTTGTGGGTGTGAGTGACTGTGAATGTTTGTGATTGTGTGAGTGTTTTATGTGTGTGACTGTGAGTATGTGAATTCATGATTTGTGTGATTGTGTGTGTGTGACTATATTTGAATTCATGATTTGTGTGATTGTGTTATGTGTGTGTGATTGTGAGTATGTGAATTCATGATTTGTGTGATTGTGTGTGTTGTGGGTGTGAGTGACTGTGATTGTGTGAGTGTTTTATGTGTGTGTGCACTCGCATGTGACTCTGGGACCCCCCCCCCCACAGGAGGCCTTTCTTTCCGAGGCTCAGGAGTCCCCATTCCTCCTGCCCAGGAGCTTCTCCTTCGCTTCTGGGGTGACAAATGGGTGCTTTTGGTTTCTGTTACCAGGATTACATTGGAGAAATGAAACAAACCTGAGAGCCAAAAGCTGTGGACATAAGGGAGGGTGGAGGCTCTGGGCAGGGAGGCAGGAGGCCTGGAGGCCGGGACTTGAAAAGAACCTTTTGTTCCCTGCCCCACCCCCCCTTACCTTCCTGTCCCAGAATGGAGGCTCCTTGGGGGCAAGGAGAGGATCTGTAAGGAGGGGGAAGACTAATCACCCAATTAATGAGAAATGGGGGAGGGGCGCCCAGACACCTGTTCAGGCTGAGATGTAAAAGGGGCAAGGGCTGAATCTCCCATTTTCCAAATGGGAAGACTGAGTAACCCAGAGAGGGAAAGTCTGTGAGAAGCCGAGGCTCCGACTCGGGGCACAGCCCCAGGAAGCCAGGGAACCGCGGGCTTTGGCTCTTAGACTCTGGCCCCAGGCTCCCAGTGGCCACTTGGGCATCTCTTGATCTCTCTGACCTTAGTTTGCTCATCTCTAAAATGAGCGCTACCCTGCAGAGGCTGCTGTGGGGCTCCAGACCGGAAGCGCCCCCTCCGGGGGCGGGGAAGCAGAGGAGGCTTCCTGGGGCCGGGGAAAGCAGAGGGAGGAGGAAGAAGCCCTTCCTGCGGGGGCCGGGGAGGGCCAAGGAGGGCCAAGGAGGGGAGAGCTGGGCCGGCCCCGTCAGCCAAGAACGGCCCACACATTTGAGGTTATTTTCCCATACATATTTCTTTATGAATCGTGTTGGGAGAAAAAAAAAATCAGAACAAAAGGAAAAACGGGGGTGGGAGGCTGAAGAAAAGCAGAAAAAAGGAGGGAACCTCCAGCAAATCCGGAGGACTTCCTGCTTTTTCTGGATCCGATTGGAGTTTTCTATCTAAAGCTTATTGGGATTGCGGGCGATGGCTTGTGCAGTTAAATATAATAAACACCTTTTTCCAAATGCAAGAGCCTTCTTAGCTGCCCCCTCCCTGCCAGAAACAGGGACAGGGCACTGGGCCCCTGGGGGCGGTTGCTGACCCCCGCTCCTGTGGGCAGTCTGGGGGGCTGGGAAATTCTCCAAAAGGGAGGTGTTGGCAATGAGGAGAAACATCAGGAGCTGTCCCAGGAGACGAATGTGGCCACACAGGGAGCTCCCCAGCCTCTTGTAGAGAAGGGACCCAAAGAACCAGGAGCACAGAACGGACCCAAAGCCAGAGCCAGGAGCAGAAAACGGACCCAAAGAACCAGGAGCACAGAAGGGACCCAAAGCCAGAGCCAGGAGCAGAAAACGGACCCAAAGAACCAGGAGCACAGAAGGGACCCAAAGCCAGAGCCAGGAGCAGAAAACGGACCCAAAGAACCAGGAGCACAGAAGGGACCCAAAGCCAGAGCCAGGAGCAGAAAACGGACCCAAAGAACCAGGAGCACAGAACGGACCCAAAGCCAGAGCCAGGAGCAGAAAACGGACCCAAAGAACCAGGAGCACAGAAGGGACCCAAAGCCAGAGCCAGGAGCAGAAAACGGACCCAAAGAACCAGGAGCACAGAAGGGACCCAAAGCCAGAGCCAGGAGCAGAAAACGGACCCAAAGAACCAGGAGCACAGAACGGACCCAAAGCCAGAGCCAGGAGCAGAAAACGGACCCAAAGAACCAGGAGCACAGAACGGACCCAAAGCCAGAGCCAGGAGCAGAAAACGGACCCAAAGAACCAGGAGCACAGAAGGGACCCAAAGCCAGAGCCAGGAGCAGAAAACGGACCCAAAGAACCAGGAGCACAGAACGGACCCAAAGCCAGAGCCAGGAGCAGAAAACGGACCCAAAGAACCAGGAGCACAGAAGGGACCCAAAGCCAGAGCCAGGAGCAGAGAAGGGATGTCCCCGGTCAGCCATGGCCCCAGGCCCCGGCAGCTAGCAGACCCTCCCTTAGAGTCCTTCCTAGATTATCTCAACATTCCACAAGGGAGCCAGGGGGGGGGATGGGCTCCTCATGGGGGCCCCAGAGCAGTGGTGGGAACTCTGGGGAGTGGGGTGGGGAAGGGCACAGTCTGGGTATGGAACAGCCCCACCAAGCAGGCAACCCTCCAGGGGTCCCTCCTCCCATGTCCGGCCTAAGGCCTGAGAGGAAGTCGGGGAGGGCTCGGCTCTGCTTGAGGGAAGTTTCCCTCAAGTTCCCGAGGCTGGGGGGGGGGGAGGCAAGGAGCCCCACAGCTGGTCTGAACAGGACACAGAAGAGGGGAAGTGGGGGGAGGGGCTCTGCAGGGTCTGGAGTGGAGGGCCCGGAGGGGAGTGGGCCAGGAAGATCTCTGCAGGGCCAGGCACCCAGCCAGGCCCTGGGGTGGCAAAGCTGGCCGGGTCCCGGTCCCTAGAGCCCACCCTCAATCCCCCAGGGCCCCCGAGGAAGGCTGAAGCTTAAGAATAATTGCTCCCCACCCCCTGCCGGGGCCCAGGAGTTCTATTAGAGCTAGGAATCGGGGCTAGTTGAAGCCTCCAGAACACACAATAAGCTGCTCCAGGTCCCCCTTCCTAACGATGGACTCGGGAAGACAAATAGAGAAGGGCCTGATTGGCAGGGAGGGCCACAGGAGAGCCCCCAGGCCACCTCTGGGCAGCCAGAGCCTACCAGGGTGGGGGGTGGGCACAGATGGGGCAACCTTCTCTGAAGGAAGGACAACCCCAAGGATTTGGAGGGTGGGGACGGCCTCAAGGTCCAGTCCTTGGGCATGGGGGAGGGGGGTCTTTGAGTTCACACCACCCAGAGCCGGCTGTGGGGGCGGTACCTCAGAGAACAGAAGCCTCAAGGAGGCGGAGCATGGGAGGAGACCCCAGCCCCCAGGAGCAAGGACCGCCCAAGTGGAAGGGAGGAGCTGCCATCTCCCTTGGGCTCCCCCCTCCCCGCGGCACTTGGGAGCCCAGAGCCAGGGCCCAGCCACCAGCCAATGACCGACCAATCACCCAAGGGGCAGCGGGAAGGGCGGGAGGGCCCGGCGTGCCTGCTCTGTGACTCTGGGCTTCAGACTCCCTGGGAACCTGTTCTCCATTCAAAGGAACATGGCGCATCCCACCAGGAGCTCCAGCTCCTACCGAGCCTCCCTCCTCCCGGACTGGAAGCCCCCGGAGGGCAGGCAGAGCCTGGGGGAATCTAAACTGGGTCCTCCCTAGCCCCCAGAAGACTTCTGAGCTCAGTGGGGGGGGGGCCCACCTGGTGCTGCAAGGTGGGGGGACATGAGGACCCTGGGGGGGCTGGCAGGCCACAGGCTGCCTGGGCCCATTTGTACACTGTATGGTACCAGGGAGCTCCGAATGAGTGGGGACAAATCCTGCATCAAAGTCACCCGGTGTCCCGGAAAAGCTGGGCCCTTCAGCGCCGAGGCCCTACTATGTGTGGAGGAGACAAGGAAGCCCAGAAAAGGCCTGGGAGCTGAAAGCATAGGTAAAGAGATTCCCTGACCAGGCCTAGCACCATCCAGGGCTCCTCGGCCTGGCCTCCTCTCTGGGCCTCAGTTTCCCCAAATGTTAAACAAAAGGTCCCCCAGGATGCTCTTGGGGACAATGGAGGTGAGGGAGACAAATCCAGATCTCCTTGGAAGGCAGAACTCAAATAGCAACGCGGCAATGCCAGGGCCTCCCGGGGCGCCCCAAGGCTCCCTGACAGGCCCTTCCTGCTTCACATTCTCACCAGCACCTCAGGAAAAAGCCTGCTGGACACTCTCCTCCTCTCTGCAGGTGCCCGGAGGCCAGGTAAGCGGCCACCAGAAGAGAGACCGGGGACACAAAAGGAAGGCAGCTGCTGGAGCCGAGCCCTGGGCCCAAGGAGCCCCGGCCCAAGGAATCTCCCCAAGGAGTCCCAGCCCAAGGAGCCCCGGGCCCAAGGAGTCTCCCCAAGGAGTCCCGGCCCAAGGAGCCCTGGGCCCAAGGAGTCCTACACCCAAGGAGCCCTGGGCCCAAGGAATCTCCCCAAGGAGTCCCGGCCCAAGGAGTCTCCCCAAGGAGTCCGGCCCAAGGAGCCCTGGGCCCAAGGAGTCCTACACCCAAGGAGCCCTGGGCCCAAGGAGTCCTACACCCAAGGAGTCCCGGCCCAAGGAGCCCTGGGCCCAAGGAGTCCCGGCCCAAGGAGTCCCGGCCCAAGGAGCCCTGGGCCCAAGGAGTCCTACACCCAAGGAGTCCCAGCCCAAGGAGCCCCGGGCCCAAGGAGTCCCGGCCCAAGGAGCCCTGGGCCCAAGGAGTCCTACACCCAAGGAGTCCCAGCCCAAGGAGCCCCGGGCCCAAGGAGTCCTACACCCAAGGAGTCCCAGCCCAAGGAGCCCCGGGCCCAAGGAGTCCTACACCCAAGGAGTCCCAGCCCAAGGAGCCCCGGGCCCAAGGAGTCCTACACCCAAGGAGTCCCGGCCCAAGGAGTCCCAGCCCAAGGAGTCCTACACCCAAGGAGTCCCAGCCCAAGGAGCCCCGGGCCCAAGGAGTCCTACACCCAAGGAGTCCCAGCCCAAGGAGCCCCGGGCCCAAGGAGTCCCGGCCCAAGGAGCCCTGGGCCCAAGGAGTCCTACACCCAAGGAGTCCCGGCCCAAGGAGTCCCAGCCCAAGGAGTCCTACACCCAAGGAGTCCCGGCCCAAGGAGCCCTGGGCCCAAGGAGTCCTACACCCAAGGAGTCCCGGCCCAAGGAGTCCCACACCCAAGGAGCCCCGGCCCAAGGAGCCCTGGGCCCAAGGAGTCCTACACCCAAGGAGTCCCGGCCCAAGGAGTCCCAGCCCAAGGAGCCCTGGGCCCAAGGAGTCCTACACCCAAGGAGTCCCGGCCCAAGGAGTCCCACACCCAAGGAGCCCTGGCCCAAGGAGCCCCGGGCCCAAGGAGTCCTACACCCAAGGAGTCTCCCCAAGGAGTCCTGGCCCAATGAGCCCCAGCCCAGGCCCAATCCAATGGAGTGAGACTCAATGCAGAGTCTGGCTTCTGGGCTCAAGCAATCAATTTCCCCAGGGTATATTTCAAAGCAGGGTGGGGTGGGCGTGGCTGGGCAGCAGTTTGGGTGCAAGATGGCCATGGAGGTCAGTGTGGTGATGGGGCTCTGTTTCTGGGCCCCAGCCAGCCTCCCATCCTGGCTCGGCCTAGGTGAGGGGGCTCAGCCCTACGGGCCCCAGCTCGTGAAGGCCCCTCAAGGACCCAGAGTGTCCCAAAAGGGTGGGGAAGGGATGGAGGGCGTTCCTCTCAGCTTCAAGCACTGAGGCCCTCAAGATTGGGAAGCCACACATTTTAAATGTCCTGGGCTTCGGCCGTGGCTTTCATTGGGGGCCGATCTTCCTCCATCACCCGAGTCAGGGAGGGGCCCTAGGCATTTCTCACCTCTGCTGGATCCAACAAGGGAGGGATGGGGGCAGCCTGGGCCAGGGGCAAGGGGACCCCCTCCTGAGCTGGGAGCAGCAGCATCCTGCCCTTCTGGAGCTCTGGGACCTCCGAGGGCATCCGGCCAGCTGACTCATGCTACAGATGAGGCAGGTCCAGGAAAGGGACAGGCCCAAGGTCCTGTAGGAGCTGATCACAAGCTCTGGGCCTCCAAATCCTATGTTCTCCCCTCCCCCAGGGGCTCAGCCAGCTTCCTCTCAAAGGTAGGGGTGGGGGAGGGCGCTGGGAGCATGTGTCATCCTCCCATTTGCACAGACACAGGGGTCCCGGCCGTGAGGCCGCAGAGGCCACACCAGGTACGGGGGCGGAGGGGCACATCACACCCGGAGGCCCCAGTGTCCCTGCCGGGAGATCCGGAAGAGGTGAATGGTTTCAGATCTCACTGGGAGTCCTGCCAAGGGCCACTGTCCCCCCCCACGGGGCACAGCATCTCCCCTGGGGCCCAGCAGGTGACAAGCTGTGCTGGAGGCCTGTCTGCTCCCCAAACCCCACATCCACAGCAGTTCTGCTCTCACTTCCTCCAGGAAGCTTTTCCAGACTGACCACCCCAGACACCCCCATCTGCCCTGCCTGCCCCCACGGGGGTCGTCTTGCTCAGGTGGGGCCCGGGTGCCCCTACCAGGGATGAGGCAAGGCCCGAATGAAGGGAGGGGGCTCTTCTACCTTCTCCATTTTGCAGGCTGTCCCATGAATCTGGAAGACACCACTAATCCCCAGCCTCCCCTGCCCTCAACACGGGGCCCAGAGAGAGGGATTCTGGGCCAGCCACAGCACCACGGGCCCAAGAACTCAGCTTAGGGCTCGGCCCTGATGCCGGCCAGAGACATGGGGAGCCCTGCCCCCCTCCATGCTGAGAGCACCTCCGCAGGCAGTCCCTCACCCTTGGAAGGCCGGTGATGAGCCATCTCCCCAGAACAGCAGCTGGGGGAGGACCGTCGGCCCTCTGGCCTACAGACACCCCCCCCCCCCTCAGTATCAGGAGCTTTGGCGCTAAAAAAAGAGGACACCAAGGGTGTGAAGGCAGACGGGCCCAGCTCACTGGCCTTCCATGTTCAGAGAAGAAACAACGCAGTCCCCCACAAAACTGGGGGAGACCCAAAAAGTGTTGGCCGGGGCTGGGCAGGAGGAAAGCCCCACGAACTTTCTGTCCGGCCCGCCCTGGCCAGACAGCCCAGGAAGAACCGGGCTAAGGAGGCCGGAAATCCCCCACTTGGCCCCTGGGGTGCAGGCCAGGGAGGGCCTTTCCCCAGCCTCAGCCAGGAGGGGGCCGGTCCGGGGGCTGCTGGGGGCCAGATCCCAGCCCTCGTGCCATCTGACTAACCACCGTCCCGGGGATCGGGCAGGCGGCCTCGACCTGGACCACTGCCACCAACAGACGGATCCTTCCTGGGCCAAAGGAAGCCTACTGGGGAGGGCTCGGCAGCTCACGCCGGGGGCAACATCGGGAAACCGATCCCAGGCTCCGGAAACCAATTCCAGCAGGCCTTTCAGCAAGAGGCCCACTCCAAGCGAGGGCCCGCAGAAGGCTGGGGTGGGGGGACCCAGAGACGAGTCGGGAGGTGGCCACCCCTGACCCCGGCTGTGTGACCCTGGCTAAATGCCATCCCTCTCTGGGCGGCAGCGACTGGATGAGCCCTAGCTGGAGGCACGGCCTCTCCCCAGGGCTGACCCGGGGCCGGCCCCCCGCCTCCGCCCCACCTTCCTGAGCAAGAAGGTGCCAACGGAGAGGAGGTGGCAAGCTTGCACTCGAAAGTGGGCCTGTTTATCTGTCTGGCCACCTGGCCTTTCCGAGGGCGCTGGCCCAACCATCATGGCCGCCGGCCCGGGAGCCCCTGCCTCCGCTGCGGCTCTCCTGCCCCTCCAAGCCATGGAGTTCCAAGGGACAGAAATAAGCAGCTAGCGGTTCGGGGTTCGGGGTCCGGCACATCCCCTCTGCTGGCTTCTCCCCTGGGGGTCCACCGGCCCCAGACGGGAAAACGAAGGCTCCCCGCGTCCGTACCAGTGAGCGTGGGCCGAAAGGTGGACGGCGCAAAGTCAGCTCTGGCCCGCGCCTGATGCTCGGTGTCGCCAACAGAACGTCCCCGGCTAAGAGAGGCCCTGAGACCCAGAGCGGACTATGTCTCCCGTCCCCTGCTCTTAGGGGCCACCGAGATGCCCGCAGGCCACAAGCTGTGCCAGGGTTGGCTGGCTCTGTGCCCCCGGCCCTCCCCCATGGGGCTTCCTGGGCCCTGAAGCTCCAACAACTTGGCAGAGACACAGCCAAGCAAGTGGGCCCCGGGAGGGACTTGCTTCTCGGTGCCCTTACAAAGAAACCTGAAAACATCGGAGTCGTCCTGCTAACTGTTATAGCCACTGCATTCATAGGCGACGTACTACCCTGAGGCCCCCCTTGGGGCCCAGAAGGGTCTCCTTCCCCAAGCTGGGCCCTCCCTAGGAGGCGAGCAAAGTGGGGTTCACACCCCATGTGGCCGTTAGAAGAGGGAAGTGACTCGGGATCACAGACTGAGAGGAAGAGAACTCCGATTATCTCACATGTGGGGAGCCGAGACCAGAGAGGCGGGCAGACTTCCCACACCTGCCTCGGGCCGCGCCACGGTCACAGCTGGCACCAGACTCCAGCCCCCCCCTGCGCCAGCCACAGGCGGGCCGGCCCGGCTCCTTCCTGCCCGGGCCCCGGCTGCCAGACGAGGGCTCCGCTGTTTGCCCGCCCCGGGCGGCTGGCAGGGAAGCTGTCCGAGGGATGGCTGGGCATCAGTGTCCAGCAGCAGGGCTGAGCCCCTGGCCACAGAGGGACTTCCCGTCCCGGCTCCCTCCCGCTCCCGCCAAGCCTGCCCCACTCGGCTCAGCCCCAGCTACCCAGACGCCCTCCTTGGAGGGGCACAAAGGGGTGGGACGGCAGTGTTCCCGGGACATGAGGCAGGGCAGTCCCACCTCCTTTTGCTCCCTGCCTGCCCCCAAGTTAAGCCACAGAACCTGAGAATGACAGGAAACCCAAACCAAACACCCCGCCCCCTCCAAGCCACAGGAAAACAAAACAAGGAGGAGACAAAGCCTGAGGGGCCCCAGCAGGTAACCCCCGCCCCAGGGGAGCAAGCAGAGGAGCAGCCCCCAGGGGGCTGGGCAGAGCAGGGCTCAGCAACACCTAGTGGGAGGGGGCACAGGAGGGCACAGCTCCAGAGAGGAAGGGGCACAGGAGGGCACAGCCCCAGAGAGGAAGGGGCACAGGAGGGCACAGCCCCAGAGAGGAAGGGGCACAGGAGGGCACAGCCCCAGAGAGGAAGGGGCACAGGAGGGCAAGCCCCAGAGAGGAAGGGGCACAGGAAGGCACAGCCACTGAGGGGAAGAGGGCACAGCCCCTGAATTGGAGAGGGCATTGCAGGGCACGTGGAGGCCTGGATTCAAATCCTCCAGAGACCGGGCTTCAGGACAGTGTGCTCACTAGTAAAAAGTAAGGGGGGCTCTTTCCCTCCCCAGGAACTAAGAGCAGGCAGGTCGCGGGCTCTGGGACCTCGGGGAGGCCAGAATGTTGAGCCAGCCGCCTTTGGTGTAAGCCCTTGATATGTGGGGGCAACCACTCCCCCCCACACACACACTCAGCCCAGGCTCCTCCCAGGCCCTTCAACCTTGGAGAGAAATGGGAAGATTACCCAGAACCAGGCGGCCTCCAGGGCCAGGAGCTGGCAGGCAGGGCAGGAGGGCAGGGCCCCACGTGCCCGGGACGGGCACACAGACTTGTTTGCTTACCCTTAGAAGGCAGCTGGAACCCAGAGGGGGCTCTGGGGTTGCCCTGCCCCAGGAAATGCTCATGGGGAGGGGGGGGTCTTTCCTGTCTCAGGCCCCTTTCCCTCCTCCTTCATGGCTTTAGCAAACATCCCCCCAGTCCCTTCCTGCCAAACTCTAGTGCACGTGTACATGTGTGTGTGTGTGTATGTATGTGTGTGTGTGTGAGAGTGTGTATGTGTGTGTGTGTATGTGTGTGTGTGTGTATGTGTGAGAGTGTGTGTGTGTGTGTGTGTGTGTGAGTGCCCGGGGGTGAGCCCACAAGAGCAGCTGAAGAAGCCCAAGGAGTGCCCCCTCCCCTGACAGTGCCCAGGAGCTGTCCAGTGCGCCCCCCCAAAAAAAGGGCACAAGCCTGGTCCGGGATTCACAACTGTCCACTTCCTGCCCCCGGCCCCTGTGAGGACCTGGGGGGCCCCCATGGCGGGCTGGGCGGGCCCCAAGGGAAGTCTCCAGCAGCTCTGGGGAAGGGGAATGCAGGGGCCCCGGCCCCCTCCCCGCCTGCGGCCTCCCCGGGTCTCCAGGATGAGTAAGAAGCCCTCTGCCCGCTATCAGAGGGGGGCCCAAGTCCTCCTGCTCCCAGAGGCTACATGCGGGCCCCCCATCCCCCCTGCCCAGAGAGCTGAGCCTGGGGGGGCCCAGGACCCCCATCTGAACGCACCCCAAAGCTTCTGGCGCAGCAGGATCGGGAGGCTCCCAGCAACAGCTGCGTGGGATCTGGGAGCAGCGGGCTCCCGCCCCCGCGCTCCCCCCTCCCCCGCCCCCGGGCCTCAAGGCAGCCGTGCAGGCCTGGACAGAGGGACGGACGGAAGGACCGACGCTCACAGGTGGTTGGACAACTTCACCTCCCGGCCGCTGGGGACGCCCCGCCCTGGGGCTGAACTGGGCGGGGGGCGGCGGTGGAGGGGGGGCTTCCTGGGCAAACCACCCCCGCCCGAGGACGCCGCGGAAGCAGCTCCATTGTCTAAGCCCCCCCCATCCCCACATATGGGCCCCGCGCGCGCGCACGCACGCACACACACACACACACACAAACACACACTCACACTCAGCCGCAGACACACACTCACACTCACACACACTCACACTCAGCCGCAGACACACACTCACACTCGCGCACACGCACGCACTCTCACGTACGCCACGGCGGCCGCAGGGAGCGACCCTCCCCAAGGCCAAGGGCGGCCCCCGCCCCCGCCCTCCGATCGCCGCCCCCGCGGCCGGCCCGCGGCGCCCACTCACCCAGAAGACGAAATTGAAGACGAAGAGCAGGTATTTGATGCACTTGGTGCAGCCCTCCACCCCCATGGCGGCGGCGGCGGCGGCGGGGACGGGCCGGAGCGGACGAGCCGGGCGGGCTGGGCGCGGCCGGACGCGGGCGCGGGCTCGGGCTCAGGAGAGGCTGGGGGGCGCTCGGGGGGCGCGCTGGCTGCTCGGCCTCGCTGCCTCCCGCACTCCGCAGAAGCCGCCGCCGCGCTCGCTGAGCTCACCGCTCTGGCTCGCCCCTGCCCGACTCTCAGTGGCCACCCTCCTCCCCCGCCCCCGCCCCGCCCTCCCGGGACAGGCGCCGCCCCCGCCCCCTCCCCCGGCCCTCCGGCGCCCCTCCCCCTCGGCCTGCGGCTCGGCGTCCGGCCTGCGGGGCAGGGCCCGGGGGGAGGGCGGGCCGCGGGGCCCGGGCCGGACCGTGCCCTCCTTCCCCTTCCCCGCTCCGGTGTCCGGGCCGAGCTCCGGGCCAGGACCCGGAGACCGGAGCAGCCTCGCGCAGCGCTGTCCGGCCCGATCGGCCGCTGCCCGAGATAAGGCCGGAAACCCCGGCGGGTGCGCAATCACTGCGGCCCGTGGTGGGGCCGGGGGGATTACCCAGGCCCGGCTGCCCGCGGGCCCGGGGCAGGGGCCACCCCTGGGGGCCTTCTCGGGCCTAACCCTCCCTTAGGGGGGCAGCGGGAAAAGCCTAATGGCTTCTTGGGCCTGGCGCCCCTCCCCCAACTCTCTGCCTCTCAGTGTGTCTCTCCAAATCTCCATCTCCACACACACTCACACACTCACACATACACACACAATACACACATACACACACATACACTCACACATACATACACACTCACACACTCACACATACACACACAATACACACATACACACACTCACACATACACACACAATACACACATACACACACTCACACATACACACTCACACAATACACACTCACACAATACACACTCACACATACACACTCACACATACACACACACAATACACACATACACACATGCACACACATATACACACTCACACAATACACACTCACACACTCACACATACACACACATACATACACTCACACAAATATGCACACACTCACACACACACAATACACACACTCACACATACACATTCACACACACACTCACACACACTCACACAATACACACACATACACACACTCACACATACACTCACACACACACTCACACACACTCACACATACACACTCACACACACATTCACACACACTCACACAATACACACATACACACACTCACACATACACATTCACACACACACTCACACATACTCACACAATACACACACACATACACACTCACACATACACATTCACACACACTCACACAATACACACACACACTCACACACACTCACACATACACATTCACACACACACTCACACATACTCACACAATACACACTCACACATACACATTCACACACACACTCACACAATACACACACACATACACACACTCACACATACACATTCACACACACTCACACAATACACACACATACACATTCACACACACACTCACACATACTCACACAATACACACACATACACATTCACACACACACTCACACACACTCACACATACACACTCACACACACATTCACACACACTCAC